>NC_135566.1:20168796-20388796 GCF_964340395.1 Glandiceps talaboti | reverse complement strand
TTAACAACTTCGCTCAAATATTGACAAATACACGTCTCCAAATCAATGACTGACTAATAGGCAAAATAGAAGTGATCGATTTCTTTCTCTTAAGTTGTCTTCCTCGAAAAATACTACATACCTTTTTTGTCAATTGCGTGCAAACATTGTAGGATTTCGCTAAAATGACGAGAACTGTTTTTTGTTTAATAATAGAAGTAGACGTGCGAGTACATAGATTCGGAGAGTGTTTGTTTGTTTGTTTGTTTGTTTGGTTGGTTTTTTGTTTGTTTGTTTGTTTGTTTTTTTGTTTGTTTGTTTGTTAGAATTACTTTCTATGGTTTATATGAGCTTCTTTTGGAAGGTGAGCCAAAATAGACGACAAAATAACGATTTTCAACTGTCTATACTTCATTAGAGAAGGGACAGTAATAATCAAATTTTACAAACTTAAGCTTTCCAAAATTGTATTTTTAATTGGTAAAATATAACGATGAAGAATATCATACACAAAAGGTAAAGTCCCATATTTTATTACATATATAATTGTAAGATACAAAATAACACAACATTAGATACGATTAATAAATAAAGACTGCCATAAACTTTTGTTAGAATGTTATCAACTTGTAGCCGTCTAGTATTAACTCCAGCAATACGTGCTAGTATTTGATAAACAAGATGTGAAAAGAAAAGGATTTGAAAACCACCCGGTAGGACATTGACGAGTGATACTTCCAGATAAATTCCCGCCTTATCTTGTCAACATGTTCGATTTCATAGCAAGACTGTTAATGTATAATTGATTTGATTGATTTTACCTCTTATTGAGATCTTATTGTGATCGTGATTTAAAAAAACAAAAACATGTAGCAATGGGAAGGGGAAAGGTGCACTCGAATGCATTTTAGACGGCTACACAGACCAAGCTCCAAAAGATATACCTACCTATATTTCCATATTTTGGGAATGCTCGTGGAAAAAACTTATGCTTTGCTAGAAGCACATCCGTTTTACATTTTTGTATAAGAAAAACTAACCCCCCCCCCCCCGAACATCATTTGATACATTGCAAACTATATACAAAGCAAAGAGATAAATCATTTCGTGTAATTTATAATATGAATTCAGTATAGAAAGAGAGAGAGAGAGCAATTTAAATTCATATAATGCAATCACACAAAAAGAGATTATAATTGCTCTCTGGATGTATCTAAACTCATGTAGATATATTTAATCAGCAAAATTGTTTTACTTATATATTTGTAACAACAGCCATTGTAGTGTTCTTTTAATATCTTTATTACACTTATATACCCAAATGGAATTGTCAATTTTCTATACTGTAGTGATAAGGCTATATCTAATCAAATCTAATCTACATACATACATACATACATACATACATACACACACACACACACACACAGACACACAGACACACATACACACATACATACATACATACATACATACATACATACATACATACATACATACATACATACATACATACATACATACATACATACATACATACACATATACATACATACATACATACATACATACATACATACATATATTCAGATATGTTCAGGTTTTAACCTAACATTTCTGTATCTCGCCGATTTTTCCTTTGAAAAAGAATATTTATTCGAAACGTCGGATTTTACATCTATTTATACGGACTGATTTGTAAGTTCCATGTGCATTTCTACATACATACATACATACATACATACATACATACATACATACATACATACACACACACACACACACACATACACATACATACATACATACATACATACATACATACATACATACATACATACATACATACATACACACACACAGACATACATACATACATACATACATACATACATACATACATACATACATACATACATACATACATACATACATACATATATTCAGATATGTTCAGGTTTTAACCTAACATTTCTGTATCTCGCCGATTTTTCCTTTGAAAAAGAATATTTATTCGAAACGTCGGATTTTACATCTATTTATACGGACTGATTTGTAAGTTCCATGTGCATTTCTACATACATACATACATACATACACACACACACACACACACACACACACACACACACACACACACACACACATACATACATACATACATACATACATACATACATACATACATACATACATACATACATACATACATACATGTATTGATTACGTCCCTGGGTAAACCAAAGAGAGTTATTTATAACTGTTAAATTTACATTAAGTGAGTCGTCTGTAGGAAGAGGTTCGAGGCATACTATTGAAAATCACAGAACTTAAGAAAAACATTCTTCAAGGGATTATAGTTGGGGAACAATGTGTAATTGGATCAAGGCTTTCGTTATTCAAAACTCTTCCGGAGAATCTATCAAAGTTAAAATGCCTGGAGGATTGATATAAGCTTAGTCCATGTAAAATCTCTAACCTTGACTATATGTTGTCAGTGCATTACGCTTTTCATCGCCTAGATAGAAAGCTTTCACAAAGTGAAGTATTTGTAATCGATTTTATGTAAATAGTATCAGCGTCTTGTTTGTATTTCTCAATTTATAGTATTATATCGTATTTGGTTATTGTTAATGTTAAATACATTTATAAAAAATCTGAAACGCTGTTATCGTGTGTACCAGGAAAACACAGCAAACATACCATATGTATGTATGTATGTATGTATGTATGTATGTATGTATGTATGTATGTATACATGTATGTATGTATGTATGTATGTATGTATGTATGTATGTATCCTTAGACTTAAAGAATTCTCTTGTGTTTTTTTTTCCTTTCTTTATCGAATATAATATTTGTTAAAACAGAAGTGTGTTCTTTTATGTGAAAAAATGACCTTATTTTAGTGAGTGCGAACACAGTGGTGAACGCGTATAGCACTCGACTTGTATCGGTGAAGGGTCCAACCATGTTATATATCATAAAATGAGATGATGTCGTCACACTCACGACTTTATCAGATATTTTATTGTATGGCATTTACCTGTTGAAGTGGATTATTTATCATTAAAATGTTGATCATTACATGCATGTAGCTTTATTGTAGCTTTATATATGTTATTTCATTTCCACTGATAATGGCGTATCGTTAATTGTAATAGTTCTATACAGCGATAGAAACATACAGTCATCTTGATAATGTCAAGTGTGGGTGTGGTTTGAATTTATATCATTAATTCATTCAATAACATATCCGTTGTAGACATTATGAACAAAAAAGATAAATTACCAGCACATCAATTATTCTTAATGACCACATCAAAATATCATAAGGATTTAATTTGAAAATTCTCATTAAATTTCACAGTGCATGTCATTGGCTTCCTACCCTACGTAAATTTCACAGTGCATGTCATGGTATATATCCCGAACGGAGACGAGTTTTTTTAGTCAGTGTCAAATTAACATGTTACAATGATAACAAATCATATCAATGCTCTTATTGAATTTTACGGACGACTTGCCAGAGAACACTCTCAATTGTAGAGCTTGTGAAATAATGTATGTATGTATGTATGTATGTATGTATGTATGTATGTATGTATGTATATATGTATGTATATAGGTATGTATGTATGTATGTATGTATGTATGTGTGTGTATGTATGTATGTATGTATGTATGTATGTATGTATGTATGTATGTATGTATGTATGAAAGGTCGATGAGTGAGGATTTGATGACCAACCAACCAACCAACCAACCAACCAACCAACCCCTAACCAGTTCTAAAGGCTATTGGGGTTCACTCGGCCATTTGATATCAGTCTATAGTCATATGGTGACGTGCCGTTCATTTCAGAAAAAAAAAACACACATAAAAGTTCATTTCATTTTTTTTCTGTGTGACTCATGTTACTCCCTTGATACATTTATGCTAAGAATACAACACATCTACAGTGCTTACAATGAAATGAATACAATGTAAAACATCATTCTTTTTCCAATTTATTGATACATGTAGAATAGAACAGGTAAAATTGTAGCTCTTTGAGTTTTTGGAATAAGTCATTCTGTTAGATGCTATAAATATATTGAATGACATCTACCTTCTATCTACCTACCTATATATCTACCTACCTACCTACCTATCTATCTATCTATCTATCTATCTATATATCTATCTGTCTATCTATCTGTCTGTCTGTCTGTCTGTCTGTCTGTCTGTCTGTCTGTCTGTCTGTCTGTCTGCCTGCCTGCCTGCCTGCCTGCCTGCCTGCCTGCCTGCCTGCCTGCCTGCCAGTCAGTCAGTCAGTCAGTCAGTCAGTCAGTCATCAGTCAGTCAGTCAGTCTGTCTCTCTCTATCTATCTATCTATCTATCTATCTATCTATCTATCTATCTATCTATCTATCTATCTATCTATCTATCTATCTATCTATCTATCTATCTATCTATCTATCTATCTATCTATCTATCTGTCTGTCTGTCTGTCTGTCTATTACGAAACGCTAGAAAACAATATACCCAAAACCTACCTTGTGGTGTGGTATCAAACTTATTTATGTACACGGTACAGAATACCTGAAGACGTTTGATTACTACCAAAGGTTCGTACGATCACCACCTGTTGAGATGTAGCAACTGAAGTGTGCCAGAATCCTGTCTTAAAATTCCCATCTAATATTTTTTTTATTCATGTTGTCGATCGTAATTAAATATTTGAAGTCCGTGTGCAAACGCAAAACTGGTTTCCTTGACAACATGACAACAATGCCGCCAATTAGATTCAAACGATTTTCTTGTCCAAAATTACAATGGCGGCTTTTGGTTGTCTTGACTACGCGTCTCTTGTGTTAAACTGACAGGATGCAGTTAAGAGAGTTTACCAATGAGGAAGTCCTTCCTGAATCTGTAATCATGAAGCTCGTAAATGCAAGACAGCGTTCCAGTCTTCTGTCTGTTTTGCTCAGCTGCTAATGCCTAAATTATTAAAGTGTTCAAATGTGGCACATGTTACCTCTCTATTTTACTTTAATTTCTTGCTACAGTAGATCAATTTGTAAGGATAATTTTATGTGACCTGATTTAGAAAACATACTTCTACTTTGATAATCAAAAGAGACGCCATGAACATTTTTGCACAGAGATTGTTGATGTATATAACGTCGACCAAATGATTTTTGTTGTAATTGTGCGAAGGTGGTGTAGGTTTTTTACCACACACTACTTAATTTGGAAGGTATTGGCTGAACCCTGTGCACCAGTTAATTGCCAGAATGTTCATGTAGTAGAAGAAACCGGAACTCGTTTAGAGTATAAAGTTTATGGAACCGGACAAAGATATGCCACTGTTTTACCTTCTTAGTAATTGAAATAATAAACCAGATTCAAACAACCCTAATGCTTTTACATGTTGTAGTTTTGAGATTTGACATTTTAGTTCATGTTCAAATGTGTGGGTATAGCTCACCATGTGTAATCCAGGGTTGATTTTCCTTGAATGTTGTCATTATCGTGGAGAATTGAAATTAGCATTACACAGTCATTTTATTTTTAGGAAGTACGCAGTACATGCGTGATGTTTGACGGAAATTACAAAGCCTAATCGGTCCATAATTTGTTCTCTACACCGTTTACAAGTCAATCAAATATTTACTAGTGATGCATAAAACTAGGCACAGCCAGGTTTTTTTTTAACCAATGTGTGTCTCTTGATTTTACAAAGATGAACCGTCTTTCAGCTGAAAAAATGACCTTCAAGCTGACGTACATGAATTTATATATCGATGTATCGAGTTTTAAGATTGCATGACTGGCATACACGTAGGTAGATAGGTACTGTTTATTATTGAGTGCACACAAACTTTAATTTTAAGACATTAATTTCTTCTTCGAATTCACATTTTGACTCCTCTTTATTTGGTGTACTTACAGTCACGTTATATATGTGAGTATAAAATGCTTTTGTAGCTCCCCAAAGGGCGAAGCCCAACGGGGGCTACTACGTTGGGTCCCGTCCGTCCGTCCGTCCGTCCATCTGTCCTTCCGTATCCACCTGTATCTCCAATATGCATGCACTAATTTCAACCAAACCTGGTACAAATGTCAGATGTTATAGAGCGCATATGCACGTCTCTTGGTTTTACAACCCTCACGACAACACCGAAATGGCAGCCATATAAATAAGTTTATAGATAGAGACCTCATTCAAGTGTCATCACCCATGTTATCAATCATGAGATTTTTAATGGCACATTGATGTTTGACCTTGACCTCCATCTTCAAAGTCAAATAGCCTTATTATTGTCAAAGTGTGTATGTATATCTCTGATATGCATGGACTCATTTCAACCAAACCATGTACAAACGTCAGATGCTATAGTCTGCATATACACATCATTTCGTTTCACAACCCCCACTATAACAGCAAAATGGCGGCCATATCTGTCATAAATATTCACATCTTGGCCAATAACTCTTGATGCTTAACAGATAGAGACCCTATTCAAGTGCCTTCATTGTGGTTATCAATTACAAAACTATTACAGATTGGAAGAACAGTTTTATATTGTCTTTAACTTGATGTCAGTTTCCACATCCACCATTTCTTGCAAGACCACATTTTTTGCGATTTTATTATTTTTTTCTCAAATACGTAAACAAGTTTAGGATCAGCAGTAAAAAACTAGGTTGGATTGGGTAATTTCTGTTTAGGCCTACAGGAACTCTCAGTATATTACAGGGGTGTCAAGTTTGGTTGGTTGCGTAAAATGACTAACATTCCCTCTATATCTCCATCACATTGTCAGTATTATCTTACAACACTGTTTCCCCTTCACTTCTGTATGTGAGACCCACTCTCCTCACACCTCATTATCTTACCACACTGTTCCCCCCTCACTTCTGTACATGATATCCACACTCTCCCCACACCTCACCTAACAATTCATTCACTATATGGTTGCCAGCACTAGATGTTCTGATATTACTCTACAATATGTGGCAGCGGTGGGATGTTGCAGCAGTAGCGGGATGAGGAACCGTTGACAGTCGTGGGATGTTGCAGTAGTAGTGGGATGTGGAACCTTTGGCAGTAGTGGGATGTGGAACTGTTGGCAGTAGTGGGATGTGGAACCGTTGGCAGTAGTGGAATGTTGCAGCAGTAGTGAGATGTGGAACGATTGGCAGTAGTGGGATGTGGAACCGTTGGCAGTAGTGGAATGTTGCAGCAGTAGTGAGATGTGGAACGATTGGCAGTAGTGGGATGTGGAACCATTGGCAGTAGTGGAATGTGGAACCATTGGCAGTAGTGGAATGTGGAACCGTTGGCAGTAGTGGAATGTGGAACCATTGGCAGTAGTGGAATGTGGAACCGTTGGCAGTATTGGGATGTGGAACCGTTGACAGTAGTGGGATGTGGAACCGTTGGCAGTGGTGGGATGTGGAACCGTTGGCAGTATTGGGATGTGGAACCATTGGCAGTAGTGGGATGTGGAACCGTTGACAGTAGTGGGATGTGGAACCGTTGGCAGTGGTGGGATGTGGAACCGTTGGCAGTAGTGGGATGTGGAACCGTTGGCAGTGGTAGGATGTGGAACCGTTGGCAGTGGTATGATGTGGAACCGTTGGCAGTGGTATGATGTGGAACCGTTGGCAGTGGTATGATGTGGAACTGTTAACGTTGGCAGTGGTGGGATGTGGAACCGTTGACAGTGGTGGGATGTGGAACCGTTGGCAGTGGTGGGATGTGGAACCGTTGGCAGTGGTGGAATGTGGAACCATTGGCAGTAGTGGGATGTGGAACCATTGGCAGTGGTGGGATGTGGAACCGTTGGCAGTGGTGGGATGTGGAACCGTTGGCAGTGGTGGGATGTTGCAGCACTAGTGGGATGTGGAACCATTGGCAGTAGTGGGATGTTGCAGCAGTAGTGGGATGTGGAACGATTGGCAGTAGTGGAATGTTGCAGCAGTAGTGGGATGTGGAACGATTGGCAGTAGTGGGATGTGGAACCGTTGGCAGTAGTGGAATGTTGCAGCAGTAGTGGGATGTGGAACGATTGGCAGTAGTGGGATGTGGAACCATTGGCAGTAGTCGAATGTTGCAGCAGTAGTGGGATGTGGAACGATTGGCAGTAGTGGGATGTGGAACCATTGGCAGTGGTAGGATGTGGAACCATTGGCAGTAGTGGGATGTGGAACGATTGGCAGTAGTGGGATGTGGAACCATTGGCAGTAGTGGGATGTGGAACCATTGGCAGTAGTGGGATGTTGCAGCAGTAGTGGGATGTGGAACCATTGGCAGTAGTGGGATGTTGCAGCAGTAGTGGGATGTGGAACCATTGGCAGTAGTGGGATGTGGAACCATTGGCAGTGGTAGGATGTGGAACCATTGGCAGTGGTAGGATGTGGAACCATTGGCAGTAGTGGGATGTGGAACGATTGGCAGTAGTAGTGGGATGTGGAACCATTGGCAGTAGTAGTGGGATGTGGAACCATTGGCAGTGGTGATGTGTGGAACGATTGGCAGTAGTGGGATGTGGAACCATTGGCAGTAGTGGAATGTTGCAGCAGTAGTGGGATGTGGAACCATTGGCAGTAGTGGGATGTTGCAGCAGTAGTGGGATGTGGAACCGTTGGCAATGGTGGGATGTGGAACCATTGGCAGTAGTGGGATGTGGAACGATTGGCAGTAGTGGGATGTGGAACCATTGGCAGTAGTGGGATGTGGAACCATTGGCAGTGGTGGGATGTGGAACCGTTGGCAGTAGTGGGATGTGGAACCGTTGGCAGTGGTAGGATGTGGAACCGTTGGCAGTGGTATGATGTGGAACCGTTGGCAGTGGTATGATGTGGAACCGTTGGCAGTAGTGGGATGTGGAGCCATTGGCAGTGGTGGGATGTGGAACCATTGGAAGTTGTGGGATGTGGAACCGTTGGCAATGGTGGGATGTGGAACCATTGGCAGTGGTAGGATGTGGAACCGTTGGCAGTGGTATGATGTGGAACCGTTGGCAGTAGTGGGATGTGGAACCGTTGGCAGTGGTAGGATGTGGAACCGTTGGCAGTGGTATGATGTGGAACCGTTGGCAGTGGTATGATGTGGAACCGTTGGCAGTGGTATGATGTGGAACCGTTGGCAGTGGTATGATGTGGAACCGTTGGCAGTAGTGGGATGTGGAGCCATTGGCAGTGGTGGGATGTGGAACCATTGGAAGTTGTGGGATGTGGAACCGTTGGCAATGGTGGGATGTGGAACCATTGGCAGTGGTAGGATGTGGAACCGTTGGCAGTGGTATGATGTGGAACCGTTTGCAGTAGTGGGATGTGGAACCGTTGGCAGTTGTGGGATGTTGCAGCAGTAGTGGGATGTGGAACCATTGGCAGTAGTAGTGGGATGTGGAACCATTGGCAGTGGTGATGTGTGGAACCGTTGGCAGTAGTGGGATGTGGAACCGTTGGCAGTGGTAGGATGTGGAACCGTTGGCAGTGGTATGATGTGGAACCGTTGGCAGTGGTATGATGTGGAACCGTTGGCACTGGTAGGATGTGGAACCGTTGGCAGCGGTATGATGTGGAACCGTTGGCAGTGGTATGATGTGGAACCGTTGGCAGTGGTATGATGTGGAACCGTTGGCAGTAGTGGGATGTGGAGCCATTGGCAGTGGTGGGATGTGGAACCATTGGAAGTTGTGGGATGTGGAACCGTTGGCAATGGTGGGATGTGGAACCATTGGCAGTGGTAGGATGTGGAACCGTTGGCAGTGGTATGATGTGGAACCGTTGGCAGTAGTGGGATGTGGAACCGTTGGCAGTGGTAGGATGTGGAACCGTTGGCAGTGGTATGATGTGGAACCGTTGGCAGTGGTATGATGTGGAACCGTTGGCAGTGGTATGATGTGGAACCGTTGGCAGTGGTATGATGTGGAACTGTTAACGTTGGCAGTGGTGGGATGTGGAACCGTTGGCAGTAGTGGGATGTGGAACATTGGCAGTGGTGGGATGTGGAACATTGGCAGTGGTGGGAAGTGGAACCGTTGGCAGTGGTGGGATGTGGAACCGTTTGCAGTAGTGGGATGTGGAACCGTTGGCAGTTGTGGGATGTTGCAGCAGTAGTGGGATGTGGAACCGTTGGCAGTGGTGGGATGTGGAACCGTTGACAGTTGCGGGATGTGGAACCATTGGTAGTGGTAGGATGTGGAACCGTTGGCAGTAGTGGGATGTGGAACTGTTGACAGTGGTGGGATGTGGAACCGTTGGTAGTGGTGGGATGTTGAACCGTTGGCAGTTGCGGGATTTGGAACCATTAAATTGGCAGTGGTGGGATGTGGAACCGTTGGAAGTGGTGGGATGTGGAACCGTTGTCAGTTCTGGGATGTGGAACCGTTGGCAGTAGTGGGATGTGGGACTGTTGGCAGTAGTGGGATGTTGCAGCACTAGTGGGATGTGGAACCATTGGCAGTGGTGGGATGTTGCAGCACTGTTGAGATGTGGAACCGCTGGCAGTAGTGGGATGTTGCAGCACTACTGGGATGTGGAACCGTTGGCATGGCCGGATGTGAAATTGTTGGTAGTTGTGGGATGTTGCAGCACTAGTGGGATGTTGAACCGTTGGCAGTAGTTGGATGTGAAACTGTTGGCAGTATTGGGATGTGGAACCGTTGGCAGTAGTTGGATGTGAAACTGTTGGCAGTAGTTGGATGTTGACCCGTTGGCAGTAGTTGGATGTGAAACTGTTGGCAGTAGTGGGATGTTGAACCGTTGGCAGTAGTTGGATGTGAAACTGTTGGCAGTAGTGGGATGTTGAACCGTTGGCAGTAGTTGGATGTGAAACTGTTGGCAGTAGTGGGATGTTGAACCGTTGGCAGTAGTTGGATGTGGAACTTTTGGCAGTGGTGGGATGTTGCAGCAGTAATGGGATGTTGTAGCAGTAGTGAGATGTGGAACCGTTGGCAGTGGTGGGATGTGGAACCGTTGGCAGTGGTGGGATATGGAACCCTTGGCTGTGGTGGGATGTGGAACCATTAGCAGTAGTGGGATTTTGCAGCAGTAGTGGGATGTTGCAGCAGCAGTGTAAACTTAGGTAACACAATGAGTCAAAGTAACTTGTGACTCGTCCTAATTTAATTCCGCCAAGAACTGAATTATAAAATATGAAACTCCCCCCCCCCCCGCTTCCGTAAGTAAGTAATTACTGAAGGTTTCCTCAAATAAATATAGCTCCTAAATATTACGTTCACGTTATTATAATTCATTTGTTTCTTTTTATATTAAATTAGGGACTTTGTGCACCCTTAACTTTGTGGTTAATACCGGTCACCAAGTCTTGAAGATGTAAACGATTGACCGAATACATGAATATAGCATATCATTTCATTTCATTTACAAACGTGAAAAGCTGTTTTGTATATATATCCTTATTGCTATTCAAGCAATGTCAATGTTTGAAACTGCTTGATCAGGGATCCGGTGCTAGGCGTTAACTATACTTGTCATAACAATATCATGTCAGTGTCATGACCTACTCAGTCGCCCACCTGTAACCGATAGCTTGGATGGATGAGGTAGACGCCAATGTACCAAACCATTCAAAATGCTCGCATTCTTACAATATTGCTTCGTTACCAAAAAACTTCTAATTAGGCAACTGTAACCAGTTATAATCATAAACAACTTGAATACGTATGTGCGCTTCAAGTTGTTATCAGCAAAGATATATTTACCAGATTGTTATAAGCTTGCATACAGCTACATCAACAATTAACTTTTATGGGACATTGTACTGTCTGTACCGAATTATATGAAATTTAAAACCTGCATTTTTAAGATATTGCCAAATTACTTAAAGTCATTAATTGTGTAAATTATTGATTAATACTAACTGCTTTACATTTAACAAGTTTTATTAGACACGTGCGCTCTGTTCTTGTAGTATGTACCAAATTATATAACTGGATATAAAGCTTTGATTCTTAAGAGCTGATCCTTAATTATTTCAATAACTCATTAATACAAGTACTCTTATGATGTTTAGCAGAACCTAATCTCTTCTTTCTATTACCATATAAGGAAGACGCCTCTTACCTCTGCAGCCTGGGTTCGAGCCCACCAGGTGTCAGCTGGGTTTGATTAAATTTACCACGCTTGTAAGTAAGAAGAGTTTCGTTCAATTTGACTCTACCGAACAACGCAGGTTTTCCCCGGGTACTCCGGTTTCCTCCTGCATTAACACTGATCATTCCTCCTGTTATTGGGCAATGCCTGTTGGATGGGTACATTAGCTTTTAGATACCGTGCCCATATACATACATACAGACAGACAGACAGACAGACAGACAGACAGACAGACAGACAGACAGACAGACAGACAGACAGACAGACAGACAGACAGACAGGGAGGGAGGGAGGGAGAGACAGACAGACAGACAGACAGACAGACAGACAGACAGACAGACAGACAGACAGACAGACAGACAGACAGTCAGACAGACAGACAGACAGACTGACTGACTGACTGACTGACTGACTGACTGACAAGAGTATAACAAAATCCTTCCTTACGGAATATACAAATTGAAATGCCCGTATATTTGTTACGGATTGGAATCCATGGAAAATTGCGTTCAACTCTATTATTTCCAAAAGTACAGTATATAATGTAAGTGGTTAGTCCAAAGATACCTTTAAATTCGAAGACTACACATGAAGCGACATAATACGCCCTCTCTGTTGATACACGTAAAGATGAATGTAATGTATATAACCAACATATCAGTCATTAACGTAATCAAATTATCCAATTGTCCCTACACAGTTTCAGGATTCCAAATTTGAGAAAGTTGATTGTATATGCTATGATTGTGTACACTTTGATGGCACGATAAGTTATTTCGTGGCTGAAGTAAAGCAAATTTAACCTTGCCATGAGTATTATGTGCCAACGTTGACACATTTTAGCAGAAAGTGTATTCCACGAGATAATGAGTTGTCTTGGCAACAACTTGTATCAAAACGTTGCATTTTAATGGCCTGGGATCGATCATTGCCAGAACAGGTATTGATCGATGTGGTGTAAAAGCCATCCAAGAACTGAAGTATAATGAGTTCTGTAGACGTGTTTACTTAGCAAACGAAGCTGAGTGGTTGTGTTCACACAGAACTCGTTCTACAGTTATTCTTTTATAGTCAAGTATGGTAAAACTGATACAAAGAAGCCTACTGTAAGTAAATCGTACATATTGATTTGTACTCTAACTATAAAGTCTACCAAACTGGCCAGGGTTTACTGCTGGGATGTTGGTCCAGGTAGCTTGCACGAGTTACTAGTAATTAAATGCCCAATTTGGACAAGGGTTAATAATTATATGGATGTTAACACACAGACACGGAAGAATGTCTTCCTTGTTTGTGGTTAAAAACAGTAGTTTTGAAAAGATATAGAAAAGTTTATCCAGAACAGAATCACCCTATGTAATTCGTGCACTATTAAGATAGCACTGATGTGAAAAATTGGGATTAGATGAAATCCTGGGATGTATTCGGATTGTAGGCGCTAGGCTGTGGTTGTACGTATTGGGCGTAGGTTTTGTTGCAGCACTGAGCATAACTTATAAGCTTAAATGGTACTCGCATTATTCTACTTACTGAAACATAATGACATAATTTATTATTCGTATCAAAAAATATTTTTTCCAAGTTCACACGTATCCTCGTGATTTGCTATCCGTACAAACTAAACTAAGAGATGAAGCAAACGATCGAAGTAGTAGATAAGATAGGAAGTAGGCGACGTGTACAACGGACGGGGATCTGCTTAGCAGCGAAACCCTGACCAAGTTGGGTGGGCATGGCTTCTCCAACTGATGACCTCTTTGAAATTTTACGACCGAAATTATGCGTTCTTGTGTTATATTGGCTTCAGTTAACGGATCAAAAACATGTTCCTGTACTACAATTATAGCATATTGATTTATAAAAACACTGTACAGAAAAATGTGAATGCCTTACTGGTTTTTTTCATTATTCTTTATTTGAATAAAATAACTTTCAAACAAAACTATGTTTTCGAATGTGAAATGATAACCTGCGAGTGAGTGAGTGAGTGAGTGAGTGAGTGAGTGAGTGAGTGAGTGAGTGAGTGAGTGAGTGGGTGAGTGAATGAGGGAGTGAGTGAGTGAGTGAGTGAGTGAGTGGTTGGTTGCGAAACTGTCGGGTGACATTTTCCTTACAGAAACTACAAACAAAGATTTATGAAACTAAAAATATCACCTAGATGTACCTCTCACTTATAGTATATTAGATATCCTAGTACAGATATACAGTGGGACATGACCATGTGGATGGGGTTTCCCTTCAATATTGGGTGTGAGGCATCATCATCAAGATGGCTGTTTTTTTTGGGAAAGGTGAAAACTTTGAAAGGTTGCACGAAAGTTTGGACATATTAGCACAAGGCAGAAAACCTTGAGATGAGAGCTCCTCGGGTTTAAATATAATTTGGATTCAAAGAACCACGACAAGGGGCTTTTAGGCCGTCAGAAGGGGGAGGGGGGCTACTCCCCTTATTTGAGTATACGTATGTGTGCCAGGTGAGTTTTCTAGCCCTTTGGTCTAAAATGGGGACTGTCTTTTTCGTGCTGAAGAGTCTAAAATGGAGTCCACTTTGCATTATTTTGTATTTTGCTTGGTCTAAAATGTGGTCCATTGTCTTTTATCATCATGTCAAATGTATTTAGGGAGCCTTCAGTATTTACAGGAGGGGGGTGGAAATCACACACAGTCTGTTAAGTGAGACATGATCTTCCCCCATTCTCCAATTGTAAAAAGTGACCCTCCCCTTTGTCCCATTTTGTAAAACATGACCCTCCCCGCCCCTCCCCATGACAATTGCACATACTGAATATTCCCATATATGTATACATACACATTAAATGATTTTGACTCTGTATTAGAAAGTAATATTTGTACATATAAAGTGACAAACAGTAAAAGACTGGCTAGTTACCTTTCTCTTATAATCGTACGTACACGATCTAGTTAGTGTCTAAAACGTGCTTTCCATGTTGTGCATACTCTGCCTGATCTGGTCACTTGTAAAAGTTCACATTTCTCTTTAACTTCTCTTCTCTTCTCTTCTCTTCTCTTCTCTTCTCTTCTCTTCTCTTTATTGAATTCCTTGTTACAGGTCTCTTTCCTTCATTGTTAGTAAGATTGAGAAGTCCGTAGAACTACTTAAATTTGTAAGAAGATGAATACTCATCATCCCAATGGGTGTATATCTGTAGCCATGAACTATTGTATGATTTTATCAGGAGTACTAATACATTCGTCCTATAATCAAAGTGGCCGGGCATTGACATCACTAGCAATTTTAGGTACAGCTAGCTGAAGATTTGGCGGTCCCGGGCCGCTGCGCGACGGTATTAATTTCGAGCCCTGTCCCTCAAACCCCAACGACTTCAGCAGCCATGAAAGACACGTGGCAAGGGGGGGGGGGGGGGTAGATAGACACCATGAGGAAGGTTTGTGGAACGTTTGATATTCGTTCTGATGTTGGAGCTGCAAATTAGTGTCGGTCGGGACATGAGAAACAGAAAAATAAAAGGCCACCCAGGAGTGCCACCCTTATCATCTGACCATCATTCTCTCAAGACAGACTATTTTTCCCGGCTGACGCAACGAAAAATAATCTGATTAAAATTCGATGTAGATGTCGGTTAAATCGTTCATTGCTATTTTACCTTCGTTATAGTGGTACATGTTTATGTTTTTATACTGATCGCCTCCTCTCGTAGAGATCATCAATTGACCGATCGCCACGTTGAACGCCATGTTTTGCCTATGACAAAGCATGCAAAACGTGCGAAGTTGTTTTATGCCCATTATCTGTCATAATGTTGACACATTGTTTGACATGTACGGGATTAGCAGTCCTCTACCGGAGCTAATATTAAAGTTTGTGTAGGGGTTATAACCAACTCCTTGTCTGAGTTGCTGCTGAAGTCTTATCAGTATTGGAGAGTGTAAGACAAAGGGGGGTTTAGAAGGTGTGAATTGGGTGGACGACCTTTGTAGTTCAAGTAAAACCAGTCCAGCAAAGTCAGAAACCATATGCCTGCACATGGAAGTATAGGGGAAGCGTCCATGGTCTCAAGAATGAAATGTAAGGCCCGGACCAAAATAGTTTGCCAAAATTACGAGGACTCACTGAGGAGAACTTAATTACGGAGAAAAATAGTTGTGGCGAGTAGTATTAAAAATAAGTCATACTACTGTACCATGAATGGAGTAGTGACTGCACAGTAAGGGGGATGTAGGGCACATTACCATTCAAAAGAAACGGTAACATTTAAAAAACGAATTTTACACATATCTTCATATGATCTGTGAGCTACACTATAATATAAGACACGTCTCGTTGTTCAGCCCTATCAGGGCTTGTGAATTTTGTATGGATTATTTGTTTCGCCGTGAATACTGCATGCTGTGTGTGTCCCCATCCGAATGTGTACACTTTTATCTCAGTATTATAATTATCTAGCCTTGTTGTTTATCTTTCCACCGGTGTCTATTGTATACTAACTTAGCAAAGGTAATTAAAGTGGGCCTGGCTACAGTGCCCAGGGCGATCGGTCCCATACGAAGGTCAATTCAGGCAAAATAACGAAGGTAAAGAAGACCTTGTTTAGTTGTCTATGGATAGAGGTAGAGCCTAGAGGGCGGTGTGATGTATGACGTTAGAGATGCTGTATAAGCTGTAGCCTTGAAATGCGTGTCATGGCTGTGTCAATCATTTCTGCTCTATGAACGAAGCTGATAGTAGAGTTGTAGTTGGACACTGTGCGTTCTCCATATCATTTTTGTCATGTCGTCAAACAGTGAACAAGCCGTAGTATGGGACGCTGTTGTCGTAGGGGCTGGCATAGAAGGGTCCGCCACAGCGTACCAGCTGGCAAAGAATAAACAGAGGACTTTACTGTTGGAACAGGTAAAATACGTTCTATATACAATGGATGACAATATGTGTTAGTGGGATGTCACGATAGGTGTATCATAATCTATCGCACTCCCTGTATCACAATAGCTGGTCCTGCTTGCACCATCTGTAAGCAGGACTATCACGTAGCATGGAGCATGGATCTAGTGTTATTGAGAACTATTATCCACGCATGGCGGGGGGGGGGGGAGACCACATGCACGTAGCAAGTACACGGGGGGGGGGGGGCACTAACCGCAATCATTGTACCGTTTGCTGTTATTTTGGGGCTTTGTCTTCTGTTTTTGTGTATTTTTCGTTCCGATGTTTAACTGGAAGCAAACCATCCTAATTTACATAATTGCTAACAATAAGGTCATGACCTTTTAGTATCTATTGATTCCGTAAAAATCCCCAACTTGTCACCAGCACGTCCACTGCGGCCGAGTCTGCTGACAGGCGCCGGTCACGAGACACTCCGTTAAAAAATACACGTAGACATAGTTTTTAGAAGAATTACAATTTTGGCCTTGTAAGTTGTAAGTTGTACAGATATAGCAATCTCCAATGAATGTATTTATTCATGAAGAAAGTTGTGAAATGTTATTTGCTCTGTCTGCAATACATCAATGATATTTGGATACATGTATCAACCTTCTTTTGTAGGTCATACCAATGTTAAATAAGTAGGAGATGGTGACCTGCAGTCATGAGACATTATTTACAGAAAGTTTTGAATAACTTGCATGAGGTCAAAGGTCACAGTTACCAATTTGAATTGTAACACTCATGTGCACCTGCATTGTGTGTGTTGTTGTCATCGAAGTGTATGTTTGTACAGTTATGTGCATTAAGAATTTTTTCTTTCTTTCAAGTTTGGCTTACCTCATTCAAGAGGTAGTTCCCATGGACAAAGTAGAATAGTTCGGTATGGATATGACCAGGATTACTATACAGCCATGATGCCAGAAGCATTCCAGATCTGGCATGAAGTAGAGACAGAACTGAGTATAAAACTTATCACGTAAGTAAACAACTAAATCTCATAAGTCCAGAGTCATATACCAACCAAATATATCTGACTCCGTACTCAATGAGTCAGAGCTTCCTCGGACTATACACCCATGTGCTCATAGAAATCCAACTGCAAATTACCATATGAAACTTGTAAAAGTCTAAAGGAAAAGTCATGATGGAAAAGTCATGATTTTACTTGTATTGATTACTGCTTACCAACAGTGCTACATTTTATCATTTGGCTCTACAAACCTTACCAACACTGCTACATTTTATAATCTGGCTCTATAAACCTTACCAACAGTGCTACATTTTATCGTCTGGCTCTACAAACCTTACCAACATTGCTACATTTTATCGTCTGGCTCTATAAACCTTACCATCACTGCTACATTTTATTGTCTGGCTCTACAAACCTTACCAACAGTGCTACATTTTATCGTCTTGCTCAACAAAAATCTTACCAACAGTGCTACATTTTATCACCTGGCTCAACAGAAATCTTACCAACATTGCTACATTTTATCACCTGGCTCAACAAACCTTATAAACATTGCTACATTTTATCATCTGGCTCTAAAAATCTTACCAACATTGCTACATTTTATCATCTGGCTCAACAAACCTTACCATCACTGCTACATTTTATCACCTGGCTCAACAAACCTTACCATCACTGCTACATTTTATCATCTAGCTCAACAAATCTTACCAACAGTGCTACATTTTATCATCTGGCTCAACAAAAATCTTACCAACATTGCTACATTTTATCATCTGGCTCAACAAAAATCTTACCAACATTGCTACATTTTATCACCTGGCTCTATAAACCTTACCAACAGTGCTACATTTTATCGTCTGGCTCAACAAACCTTACCAACACTGCTACATTTTATCACCTGGCTCTATAAACCTTACCATCACTGCTACATTTTATCATCTGGCTCAACAAACCTTACCAACAGTGCTACATTTTATAATCTGGCTCTACAAACCTTAGCAACAGTGCTACATTTTATCATCTAGCTCAACAAAAATCTTACCAACAGTGCTACATTTTATCACCTGGCTCTATAAATCTTACCAACAGTGCTACATTTTATTGTTTGGCTCAACAAAAATTTTGACCCACAGTGCAGCAGTTCTACATTTTATCGTTTGGCTCAGTGAAAGTTGTAATTGTTATAGTAATGTTGCTCTTTGACAGTCAAAATGTGAAACAAGGCTCACTTTCTGAGATTCAGCTAAGTTTAATTGGATTTTCTTCTGAAAGAGTTTTGAAAAATGAAAGAATTTATTTTTAAAAACTTTAGCTTTTTTCATATCAGTAATTTTTTTGTGTGCCATATGATCACCCAGCTATAGTTGCATATGCAAACTTAAGTTGTCATAAATTAGCACAGAGATTTTTATTAAGCTGTCAGTGCCAATGTTTGATATATTGCTATAATTGTGTATTTAAACAGTATACATAGATTCTGATAACCTTAAGACCCATGTAATACTAATGACTGTTATTTAACCTGTACTTGCTGTAACTGGGTTAGTATTTTTTTCAATCAGACAGCTAACAAATATATTCACAGTAAATTATTAAAATACCAATAATTAGACATTGTATAGGCTGATGTTATCCACCAGCAATAAGAAAAAGGATGAAATCATGATCTCCATTTTATAGGGTCCTGATTTTTGGGTGCAGACCCAAAAATCAGTTTGATTTGAGGTATCGTGTATATTAGCTACAAAGGTGATGTGATACATTGGCATGGTGTACAATATGAAGAGTAATTTACTATACCTAACAAAATATTTTCAAAACAAACATTCTAATTGCAGCTAGTACAGCGTTAACAAATTTGAAAAAGGTAAAAAATATTTATTAGAGCAAGACTGTAAATACAGCTGATACTAAGTTTTGTTGGTGGCTGTGTGGTTAAACCACTTACCTCTTCCAACAGCAGTCATTCTGTAAGAGTGTAAGAGTGTTGTTCAGGCTGTGGCTTTGGTATGGTTTGTGAATTTGAAAAGAGAAAATGAACTAAAGATATTCATTTCCTTCTGTAAGGAATGGGATATATTAGGGCTGAAATGTCTGCATGTGTGTGTGTGTGTGTTTGTCTGTCTGTCTGTCAGTCTGTCTGTCTGTTTGTGTCATCGTTTCCTCCAAAACGGCTGGCTCAATTCAAACAAAATTTGGCACAAGTGTTCCATTGAGTAATGGCAAGAACTGATTAAGTTTTGATAAAATTTTCCATGAATATTATTGAGCAATTTATGTAATTAATTGTTTTCAGTAATCAAGCTATATCTCAAGAATGCACCCTTCAAATGCAATATAATTTTGTACACATATTTGTGATACATAAACGCATCTGTCCTGAAAATTTTATCGATGTAGCTTTAAGTTGTGATAAAATATTGGCATATTTTCGGTACATTGTTCACAAGATCGCCATGGACATTAAAGGCTGCCCTCAACAGTCGTTGTTGTGCAAGTGAAGGTATCAGGAGAAAGTGGCCTACTCGGGAAAACTCAGTGTACAAGTTTTGCCCATGAACACAGCCAAACTCACATTCATTTATTAATCTTTTACAAGTGTTTATGGACGGAACTTTAGCAAATGCCCATCTAGCCAAATATCAAACACATACCCATTCTGTATGGATATATTTCGATTCTAGACGTACATAGATACGCGTATATGTATAGTAAAATGTTTGATTCGTTAGGCTGCAGTACAGTGATCATCACTCTCCTTGTCCGCATGTACGTACGTGTAATATCGTCAAGATCATCGCTATAGGAAATCTATATTCACATGTATTTTACTTCAAGCAACCTTCCACTATGTATCGAGCTGCCCTGACTGTACTTGTGTGATTACATAGTCTGATTCTGATTCTGATTCAGCATTAGTCATGGTGACATTTAGGGGAAAGGGCCACTTTTGGAGTGGGGCCGCTTTCTCCAGTGTTCAAAGTGATCGAACGAGTTTTTAGCACAGCGTCTGCACTCAAACACTGAGTCAGTCATATTCCGAGCATTTGGTAAGTACTCGTACATATTATTTACAGTGTTACTTGCAACTACATGTAAGATGAACCACTTCAATGTTTGAACGTTACAAATCCAATCAATTGTCATTTTCGTCCACAGTGTAAGGTCACATACATCAACACGGGCGTGACTTTCATGAGTACTTGCTGAAAGGGAAGCTTTGTATTCTAAATGCAAGATGTAATATTCAAAGCGATAATTTCACCTCCATCTCTACACCAAGGGAACAGCTGTTGTTGACTATATCTGTGTGCCACACAAAGTTTCGGTTTTGTTCTAATTTTACTGTAGTTACATTGCAGTCTGTAATTCATGATCATAGTTTGTATAATTTGCTAGGAGACAGGTGTAAAGTCCCAGACCATTCCTAGCTTTTTGTTGACTTTTGTGACCTTGTTTAATTAATGCAAATAGTAGCTGTACCACACGGGCCAAGGTTCCCGTACTCACCAAATGAAAGTAAAATATCGACTTAATCAGATTCCACCAAACTTTTTATCGTCCGACAATACAAGAAGTGCTTTATTAGAAATCATCGCAAAGTTAGAAAACTCGAAAGAGACGCAAGTTGAAATTGATGACATTTATCAGAAATTGTGTCAATCTATAATTGATGAAATGGATAGGACTATTCCAAAATTTGATTGTCCTAAACATGTATGTAAGACATTTCGTCCTCGAAAACCGTACAGGAACCCTACACTTACAGCACTATGGAACACTATGAAAGAAAAAGAAAAACTTTTACAAGATTTAGAGGCTGTTGTACTATGAGATGTATGTTGCATTCTGAATTTAAACAAGCCAGACTGGCATTTGATAAGAGTTTACATTTCCATGAACGTGAATTTAGGAGTAAATTCACTTTATACATTGAATCATCTTGTACTGAAAATCCATGTTAGTTTTGTGATCAGCTTAGAGGATTGGGAGTGATCAAAATAAGTCAATACCCATGGAAGTATACGATGACATTGGTAATATTTTATGTTCTCACCATGATGTGCCTAATGTATGACATCGTGAATATTCCTCGAGTCTTTATACAGTTATCCCACAAATACTGATTTTGTTATAAATTTTCTTGAAAGAATCAAGCTTCATAAGACACTCTTGGAGAATCATATGGATGACCCATTATATGAAACTAATTACTTTTTTAATATAAATTTTTTGCGAGAAGAAACCGAAAAAGTTGTGAGGAAAGCAAAAGTGGGTAAAGCCGTGGGGATTGATAATATACTGTATGAAACTCTGAATAATAATGAAGCCATTAATGTTCTTCACCAATTGTTTC
Organism: Glandiceps talaboti; assembly: GCF_964340395.1. Classification (NCBI taxonomy): domain Eukaryota; kingdom Metazoa; phylum Hemichordata; class Enteropneusta; family Spengelidae; genus Glandiceps; species Glandiceps talaboti. The sequence goes on along the minus strand of NC_135566.1, from coordinate 20,366,462 downwards.
AGTTATGTTTTGATTCAGGAAAGATTCCTGGAGTGTGAAATGAGCTATTGTTGTTCCAATCCCAAAAGACAAGACTAAAGACAATAGAATCCCATTGAACTATTGTGGAATTAGTTTACAGTCTACTATTGCTAAACTTTATAGTTCTTTATTGAATTCTAGGACTTTGGGTTATTTTAAGGATAGAAATATTTGGTAGCTGAACAAAATGGAATAGATCTTGTGAAAATCATATTTTTGTTTTGTCGTCTATTGTAAAAAATAGACTAAATGATGGTTTATCAACTTTTGTTACCTTTATTGATTTACAAAAAGCATTTGACTGTGAATAGGGATGCTATGCTATATAAGCTATTGTTAAATGGCATTGATGGCAAAATGTATAATAGTATCAAGGCTATGTACAAAGATACTAAAGCTTGTATTAGGGTCAATGATTTGTTAACAAACTGGTTTCAAACTGATAGTGGAGTTCATCAAGGTGACAATTTGTCACCATCTTTAATTGCTCTTTTTATAAATGAACTTGCAACTGAATTGAAAGTTTTACAGAAACGAGTAAAAATTGGTGGAACTAATGTATCTATACTCCTCTTTGCAGATGATATTGCTCTTATTTCAGATAATGAACAAGATATGCAGTCAATGCTTGATCATGTAAATGACTGGTTTCAAAATGGAGACTAGCTGTCAATGATTTTAAGCCCAAAGTTTTTCATTTTTGCAAAAATAACTCGTAGAAGTGAGTTTCAGTTTAATAATATAGGGCAAGATGTTCTGAATTATGTCGATAACTACAAATACCTTGGTATTGTTTTGAATGAACATTTAGATTTTTCTGTTACGTCTGCAACTCTTGCTCAGTCAGCCTGTAGAGCCCTGAGAGCTGTTAATAGTAAGTTTAAAATATTGAAAAATATGGGGTTTTATACCTACACGAAACTTTATGAAAAACTTAAGCTTCATACATATGTTATTTTCAAAGATAATTATATCACTGAACCATACGTTTTAATGAGTCTTTCATGAAATCAGCGATCTTTTATGGCTAAGTTTCGATCAGGGGTTTTACCACTATTTTTAGAAACTGGAAGATATAGAAACGAACCAGTGGGCGATAGACTTTGTGTATTTTGTGACCAAATGCTATAGAAAATGAGATTCACTTTATTTTACATTGCAGTCTTAATGATGGCATACGTAATACTTACATTAACACAGAAAATAACACTGAATACATCACACTGTCAGAAAATCAACAATGGTGGCAAATCAGGTTAGGAATACAGCAAAATTCATTGAAGCCGCTTTTTTAAGACAGAATGAAAATTTGTATCTTAGTTAAAGAAAAAAAGATCTCACTTCTTTTTTTCACTCTAACCTCTCTATATTGTGAATGTATCCTTTTTTTGTTCAAGGTGACTTATAAGCCCGATGGGCTGGAAGGTATTTTATTACCTCATGTCACTATAATAAAAAAATTACTTACTTACTAACTTACTTACATGCGTACGTACGTACGTACAGCCATGTGATGGACGCCATTTTCTTTTTCAATCGATCAAGAACGAATAGGTTACTTTCCAACACGAAGCGTTATCATTATGCCACAAAATAGGTCATGTTGTAATTGTGCCAAATATATAGGTTATGTATGTATGTATGTATGTATGTATGTATGTATGTACTACATATATGATACAAGTAAATCATTTTCCAAGCTAAGTTTTTGTTGTTGTTGTTTTATGAAGTTGACATAACAGTACTGATAAACTCAAAGAAAAATGGTTATTGACTGTTTTGTCCAACAACTACCCATGAAACCTTACCCTCAGTCATTTATGAATTGATGTTATTTTATCAGAGAATTATTGTATTGTACTACCTCAACAACAAGAAAAGGACAATATCAGAGTCGAGTTCCAACTTCCTCTTAAAGTTTTGTTCATAAACCAAACACAACTAACCACGCAGATGTTTTTGTCTTCCATATAGATATAGATTGGAGAATTAACTTACTATGCTATGTAAAACCATTGGAGAATTAACTTACTATGCTATGTAAAACCATGGGAGAATTAACATACTGTACTATGTAAAACCATTGGAGAATTAACATACTGTGCTATGTAAAACCATTGGAGAATTAACTTACTATGCTATGTAAAACCATTGGAGAATTAATATACTGTACTATGTAAAACCATTGGAGAATTAACTTACTATGCATTGTAAAACCATTGGAGAATTAACTTACTATGCTATGTAAAACCATTAGAGAATTAATATACTGTACTATGTAAAACCATTGGAGAATTAACTTACTATGCATTGTAAAACCATTGGAGAATTAACTTACTATGCTATGTAAAACCATTAGAGAATTAACTTACTATGCATTGTAAAACCATTGGAGAATTAACTTACTATGCTATGTAAAACCATTGGAGAATTAACTTACTATGCTATGTAAAACCATTGGAGAATTAATATACTGTACTATGTAAAACCATTGGAGAATTAACTTACTATGCTATGTAAAACCATTGGAGAATTAACTTACTATGCATTGTAAAACCATTGGAGAATTAACTTACTATGCTATGTAGAACCATTGGAGAATCCAGGATTAAAATTCAGATTTATTTATCCAGTTTATTGTATTTGATGTTGATTCAGAGAAACACCTATCCTCTCAGTATGCAGTCCTCCCTATGATGTGCTTGCTAAGAAGATAGATGTACTTCAGAAAGCTGGTCTTCCATGTGAAACGTTATCCCATCAGGAAATAATGAATAGGTTTCCAGGAATGACTTTTGGTTCAGACTTCAAGGGAGTTCTTGAAAAACGTGCAGGAGTAATCAGGGCAGACAAGGCACTTGCCTCCTTACAGGTAAGATATACCATATATGGAAATAGAAATATTTTTGAGTAAGATAAGATAAGATAAGATAAGATGAGATGAGATGAGATAAGATAAGATAATACTTTCTTAAATCCCTAAAAGGGTAATTATAATGCCTGCTGTAAACAAACATACAATAACAGTGATAAAAAAGAAAACATTGTCCTTGCAGACTAAAAGAAAAAAACAATAAATATTTTACAATCATATGGTAAAATTGCATTTGACAGATAAAAGCGTGGTCTGATAAAAAGTTGGATACAATAAAAACCAGTGGAAATGGCTCAAGTAGCATGCTTAAAAGTGGTATTAAAAAGTCTGATTGCTTGTGGTATGAAAGATTTGGCATAACAACAATTAAGTGCCAGCAGCCTCAGTCTACCACTTGTGTTGATTCATCTGTCACCAAGTTCTCATCTTAGTGGATCCGTAGTGTCAGTTAAAACAAGTGTCAGTTTGTTTTCAAGTTGGTCCTTGTAGACAAAGTCCAATGGCTGCTGACACCTGCTCACTTCAAGTTGGTCCTTGTAGACAAAGTCCAATGGCTGCTGACACCTGCTCACTTCATCGATTTTATCCAGTCTCAATCGTTCTTGTTTTCGGGATACTTCAATCCTCCAACAGACAATAAAATAACTTTCAATGCTCTAAATAACAGAATAATACTTAAATGACCAGTGAGATTCAACTTGCAACACAAGTTGTCCATACATGTAAAGTAAGCATAATTTGTTTATATTATAATTTTTAAGCCATATCTTGTGAATGCCAGAAATAGACTGTGGATGTTTTACTCCAGTTTGTTTCTGTAAACTATTGGCATGTCAAATGCCATGAGTGCAAGTAGGGACATACTCAGATTACATGAGCACTTGCTGTGTTATCTGTGGTTGGGGTTGTACTGTTACAAGTGTAGTACATGTATGTACCTGTCAAAGTGCAGCAGAAACACTGCAAGCATGAGTGCAAATATTCCTGGGTATCCACACTGGCACTCACACAGCAATGCATTATGTTATTATTACATTATCATAATGATTATGCTAATATCTGAAACAACATATTTTCATAAAATTCATACTGCGCGATCACACCATTTCACAAGGAACACTCATACCCTCATTTGCATATAATTTGCATTCAGATATGCAGTAATGATTTGGTATGGCACTGCAGTGTTAGTAAAGGAATTGCAATGAGGTGTGTTCATACCTAGTTGTATTTCCTACAGATACCACGTATACTCTGAGCCCTTTGTGGTGACAGCCTGCATTGTCATCTCTTATCTTAGCAAATAACCTCACACTCACACTCACACTCACACTCACATTCACATTCACATTCACATTCACACTCACATTCACACTCACACTCACATTCACATTCACATTCACATTAAAATTCACACTCACATTCACACTCACATTCACACTCACATTCAAAACAGGTCACAGGGGTCAGTTAACTGAGGCAACATTGTATTCATACAATTTTTACTTTTCTTTCTACTCAGCAACTATTCAAAAAATATGGTGGTACAATATGTGATGAGGAAAAGTTGTTAGATATACTGCCAGGTGTGATCTTAACCTTGAAGACAAGTAAAGGAACCCATAAAGCTAGGAATGTAATTCTTGCCCCAGGACCCTGGGCTGGTCAACTCTTTGGCCCACTAGGTATACATGTGCCATTGAAAGTAAGTATTGGATAAAATGGTGTGAAACATAACTTTCAACTACATGTAACATGATTTACAATTTGGTTTCTGAAAAAAAGATTGATAATGTAATATTTATTTTTTTAAAGAATGCTTTCTATGTTAAAATGTAACTCAAAGTACGGTACAATAAAATCAAAAAGTTATTCAATAAGATACCCTTACAAAAATTTCTCACTAGATTCGAGAATCTAGTAAGAATCTCATAATAATCTATCAGGTATTTGTATGCAAATTAGCAAGAAAACAATGAGAATCTAGTGAGAATCTAGTAAATTTTCTAATAGGTATTTGTATGCAAATTAGCGAGAAAACAGGATCTAATAAGAATCTAGTGAGAATCTAATAAATTTTCTATTTAGGTATTTGTATGCAAATTAGCGAGAAAACAGGATCTAATAAGAATCTAGTGAGAATCTAATAAATTTTCTATTTAGGTATTTGTATGCAAATTAGCGAGAAAACAGGATCTAATAAGAACTAGTGAGAATCTAGTAAGAATCTCATAAAAATCAATCAGGTATTTGTATGCAAATTAGCGAGAAAACAATGAGAAGGGCAGATCGGGGCGTCGATTGTGCTGCGGGGGATTCCTAAGAAATGTTGCGGTTAGGAAATGTCAGATTTTCCATAGGTAGGTCGATATTTTGGCGAAAATAGGGATTAATACGTGCAATACCGATCGACATCGCATCAGCTGATTGGAATCCCTGCACTAGGAATTGTAGCGTTAGGTGCGGGATAAACACTAAAACTTAAAAAGTCACCAAAACAGACAAAAAAACCTCAAAACCACAAGACGCCACAATTATTGCAGCTACACTGGCATGCAGCATCATTCAGAGTTAACGGTGACCTGTCGCTAAGTTCTAGCTCCGATTTTGATAGTTAATCCTCTGATTTTGAGTGTGAAACCAATCAAAGTACGTCTGAAGATGAAAATGAACTAATTTCAGCACCATAGTTGGTTTTTTTAAATAACACTTTTCACTGTGCTGTTTTACAGTATTTCCCAACAATAACATTGTCAATATAGTAACCACGCTAAACATGTTTATATGTGTATTGGTATTCACTCACAAGTTACTACTATGACAGTATACTTTTTTATAACATAGGAAATAACAAGATCTGGGTTCCCCCCCCCCCCCCCCCCTGAAGTTCATGCAGCTTTCTGGACCATTTTAACCTTTCTTGCCAGGATCTCACAGGAAATATAATGCTGTTGAAATAGCTAGAAGAATAAATTAGAATTGTTCTGTCACTGTTTGAATGCAGGGGTGTGACAAGTATCCAATAGATTCTTGTAAGATTCTAATAGAATCTTGTGAGATTCTAGTGAGAAAAATGTGGTATGGAGTAAGAAAGTGTTAAAGTCTATTAGAATTTTTCTCATCGACTGTCAGCAAGATCTTCTGATAGCTTTTTGTAAGAATCTACTAGATTATATTGAATTCTGATCAGATTCTCATTAGAAATCCTTATTTTCATGATTCTAATAGAATCTAGTGAGATTCTAGCAAGAATCTAGTGAGACAAAATCGTACAGGATAATACTTGCGGCTTCTTCTTTAACTCCTCTTCCGTACCTTCTATCCTTTTTGCTCCTCAATAACCTAACTAACCTCTTTGATCTTTCCTTCAGTATTCCTTCTTACTACTGGCTAACCTGTTACTCTATAATATCTTCTACTTCAGCCTCTACGCATACGTGTTTGCTACTGGAAAGAGAAAAGTGCTGGGAGCTATACTAATTTTCCAACATTTATAGAACTTGGTACTCCTCATCTCTATGGCTTGCCACCATTAGAATATCCTAATTTGGTCAAGGTAATTGCTACAAATTATTGCCATAAAGATGTATATCGTGTATGTATTTATATTTGATTTCTATAGCCACAGCGTATACGTGTATGCTATTGGAGAGAGAAGAGTCCTGGGACGTATGCAAATTTTCCAGCCTTCTTAGACCTTGCTACTCATCACAAGTATGGATTACCACCCTCAGAGTACCCCAATATGGTTAAGGTAACATTTCCCAAGAAAATATGTAGAGTATGTCTGTAATACTCCATTTTGTGTAGACAATGCTAATATATCAGTGATCAAGTTTTGGCTAAGGTGGTGAAAGAGGGTGGGGGTGGAGGTGGATATCAGGTAAAACTTCAATTTTGTATTAACATCCATACTTTGCACCATCATATTTTGTTGGAATTCCAGTAAACCACCGAGGGAACTCACTGAATATATATTACTTACTACCCAAACTTATATGCCCAAGGTAAAGTTAGACAGCTCACCTACCAGCAGTAAATGTTAGACAACTCACCTACAAGTAAATGTTAGACAACTCACCTACCAGTAAATGTTAGATAACTCACCTACCAGTAAATGTTAGATAACTCACCTACCAGTAAATGTTAGATAACTCACCTACCAGTAAATGTTAGATAACTCACCTACAAGTAAATGTTAGACAACTCACCTACCACCAGTAAATGTTAGATAACTCACCTACCAGTAAATGTTAGATAACTCACCTACCAGTAAATGTTAGACAACTCACCTACCAGTAAATGTTAGACAACTCACCTACAAGTAAATGTTAGACAACTCACCTACCAGTAAATGTTAGACAACTCACCTACCAGTAAATGTTAGACAACTCACCTACCAGTAAATGTTAGACAACTCACCTACAAATAAATGTTAGACAACTCACCTACCAGTAAATGTTAGACAACTCACCTACAAGTAAATGTTAGACAACTCACCTACCAGTAAATGTTAGACAACTCACCTACCAGTAAATGTTAGACAACTCACCTTCCAGTAAATGTTAGACAACTCACCTAGGCAAAATTTCCAGCATGATTGCCTGCAGATGCGATCTTATGGCCAACCACTCATGTAATAATGGGAAGCTTTTATAGAAAGTTGTAGCATAGATCTCACAATGGGGGTGTATAAGGCCACAAAAATAATTGTTTCCTGGTGAGTTTGCATCACTTGAATATCCCGCCTTGGTCTTCTCTTTTCTCGTGTTTGTCCAGTCAATGCAGGGAAAACACAAAATAACTCTCCATACATAAATTGCTACTTCAGGGTAGACAACTGCAGAGCTAATCATGAACAATTAACACAAAATATTTGCATCGTCACACCACTCTAGGCAACATTTCCTGACCAGAAACAACAACTTTCTTTTGTGTGGCCGTGGCATCTAACTACCAAAAATTTGGCAATAACTTATTAAAACTAAAAGCTAAATTGATAATATTTTAAGGACAGATGTGCTTTGGTATCGCAAATGTACCAAGTTATAATGAATTTGAAGCATGCATTCTTGAGAAAAAGCCTAATTACTGAAAAAATTAATTATTCATGGAATGTTTACCAAAATCTAATAAGTTCTTGCCATTACCCTATGGAACATGTATGCCAAATTTTGTTTGAATGGAGCAAGCTGTTTTGGAGAAAACAGTGACAAAGACAGAGACATATACACAGAATCCCCCCCCCCCCACCCCCCACCCAACCCCAAGTATCTCCTTCCTTACGGAAGGAAAAAATGGTGGGGGAGTTGTTTCTTCCAAAATCATCTAATCACATTGCAGATGGCAGATCACATGCCTAAGTAATGTTGCATCATAGGAGGTAATTCAACCTTTGAACTCTACAACCTTTGAACTACTGGTATGCATGCAGAACATGTACACTGTGTGTGGCACTGTGATACCACCTGCATTGGTATTGTGATCTGTGTGGACTAATTTTTGAAAATACCAGGGTTCTAAAACTATTATGCTAGGATTCTTCAAGGTGGGAAAAAAGTAATTTTTGCTGTCCCATTCATAGTGATGTTGTTTTTAACCAATCATTATCTTTCAAATTTAGATGTCAACACTATTAAGACATTTCAATAATTAAGTAAAGTGTGGATTAAAGTGAATCAATTTAGAATTTTGTCAGTTTTGTTTCTACATATTGTAGTTCAATTGATTGAGTTTGTATTTCTTTTGTAGATTTTTTTTTCATGTTTTGATTTGTGATAACAGAATTAGATAAAGCCAGAAATAAGTACAAAATAAGTATACTTGAACTATACCTATTCAAGTTACTTTTTTTCCTTCATTGACTTGCTATAGCACAAAAAGATGAAGTCAGAACTAAGTATACTTAAAATGGACTTACATGTAACTGTGCAATTTTTTTCAATGTATTAACTTGAAATTGTCATGTCAAAAGTATAAAATAAGTATACTTGAAATGTACTTAAGTTTAATAAGTACAAGATAAGTATATGCTTATTGTGTTTCATAAAAAATATTTAGCATCACATCAACCAAGTCTATTTTAAGTATATTTGAAATGTACTTGACATTGAAAAAGTATACTTTAAGTATAGAATAAGTATACTTTAAGTATACTTTTTACCGTTTCATTTTGGCAAGGGACCATTTCAAATATCCAGCAAGTAAATATGCATACATTATAGTTGTGTTATTGTGCAGTGGTGTTCTTTATTCAGTGCTACAGGAAATGAAGGCCCATCCACCTCTCTCCAGCCAGTAATACAACAGTACAGGACTTTCATTAAATTTACTTTCACAAGAGGCTACAGAGTATTCTTTTATGCCATGTTAGAATTTTTTCTGATGTAATGATTAGTATTTTAAACACAGAGGTAAACAACACACAGCGATATAAAATGTACCTCCTTCTTCTTTTTTATATAATTATATTTTATAATAGGAATAAATCATTGAAGAATTCTCAAAGCTTGTAATTCATTTCATAATTTTGTTCCTTGTTAGATTTGCTACCACAAAGGACCAGACGTTGATCCAGATCACAGGGATGATATTGGTGATTACAGGGAAGATCTCGATATACTAGAAAAATATGTGTCTGAACATTTCCCAGGTCTTGAAAATAAACCTTGCATTCAGGAGGCTTGCATGTACACAGTGAGTATATTTGTGTGCTTTCCTGTTGTACCTAATACATCATGGTCTGTTATTTGTTTCACTGTCTCACTAACCCCTTGTAATACTAGTAATGGCAAATGATAAATTTAGCCATGCCCCAAATGGCCGTGATCAGCGTGTCTGTTTGTAGATTTACATACTATTCACAAGATGTAAATGATATCACTATTGATGAAAAATGATATCATTATTGTGTGCATGTAATGACACGTACTTCATGATATATATTTGTCAAAATTAAAACTATTTATTAAAGGTATATCAAAGGATTAGGATTGATTTCAAAAGTACAATTTCTCATATATATTTCAAAATTATGGACTGTTTGTTACAGGTTTACTAATTTTATTATTAATTTGAAAATTAAATTTGTTTCATATATTGTTCTCTGGGCTGATCGATGTACTGGCTGATAGCGTGAAACAACATGTTGTGTCTGATACAGTCTAGAACACTTCTGAAGTTAAACATACATATTTATTTACCAGAAAAGTCAGAAAGAAAGCGAAATTGACATATCAAGTGAGGAAAAGGAATTATTAAGTAAATACATCTGACTGTCTGATTCTGAACCGGCATTGAAAAGATAAAAAAAAAATTAAAACTCCTGGCTGGACCACAAAAATATTTTCTTCAAACTAGCTGGGTTTGTGACGCAAAGAAAACATACATGTATACAGTAATATATCATGGCCGGCTAGGAATTTTCTGACTGGCTAAAGTCCTTGGGCAAGATTTGAACCACAATTGTGCCTCAGTCAACCCAGCTGTATAATTGGGGACCTGGTAGGATAGAGATTGCAATGTGAATGATTTAATCCTATGCACTTATAAAGGCTGCAATGGATTGTATGCTCCCCAGGGAGTTGAGGAAGTATAAAGGGCCGTTGTGTTGCTATAGATCCATGCCAGGGGAAATAATTGTAAAAGTGCTTTGAGCACAGAGTGGGAAAGTGGTATATAAAAACAAACATTGTTATTATTATTATCATTAAATAATTACACCTGTCCAATATATGAGATGGGGCAAATGGGGATTAAAAACTGTGTTTCAAAATGTTAAATATCGAGTATGTTGAATCATGGCTAACTACTAATAGAGGTCTATCCAAGTATTCATACAGATATGAAATAATAATAATTAAATGAATATTATATAATAATCATAATTTTGATAATAATTACTATTTCATCATACAGATATGATATAAAATTATATGATGAGAATTATATCATTTGTTACCAAAACTTGATAGTGCTGAACAACACGATGTATCTTACAGTCCACCAAAACATCACATATTTGGATATCAAAATTCTTTATGCATATTCAAGTACTTATATCAAGCTGTGACTATGCAAGTTTGCTCCTTAATAAACTAAATGTACTGAGCCACAGATGTCACCTCAGTTGCTAGAAGTAACACACTGAGGTTAAATCAGAAACATAATGAATCGTTGTTGTTGTTGTTGTTGTTTATTGTAGTGGACGCCTGATGAAGATTTCATACTTGACAGACATCCACATTTCAGCAATATTATAATGGCAGCAGGCTTTTCAGGTTAGTTTATGACAAGTAACATGTTGTATGATGTTTACAGACTATAGTATTAAAGGGGAAATCCACACTTGTATTTTCATAAACTTGGGGTTCTGGAGAGTCATTTCATGATTTCGTGAAGTTTTGCACCAAATTGAAACACCAAATTGAAACTATTTTTCACCTCAGTTGTTCTTCCACTGATACACTGTTGCCTCATGGGACTTAGCTGATATGAATATATGTTAGATGAACAATAAATATTTATGACTGTTAAGTGTTTATTTCCTTCAGATATATAAAAGATATTAGGTGCATGTAGGTAATTGTATAAGATAGATTAATTGTGCTACCTGTCTATTTTCTTTTGCAGGCCATGGTTTTAAACTTGCACCAATTGTTGGCAAGGTATTGAGTGAATTGGCAATGAACAGAAAACCATCGTATGACCTTTCACCGTTCAAAATTGACCGGTTTTTCAAATCTCCAACAGCCAAGTTATAGACTGTAATCAGTGTTTGTTGTAGTCAAGTCTTAAAGTTTTAAAGTATGTTTCATGTAATTTGAAAACATTTCTTGTCAAGAACGCTAATTTTTGTGAACAATCCAAAAACATTTATGTTTCTTAATGAATGATATGAAAAATTTACATGTGCTCATTCAGGAATCTACCAGGTGAAAAGAAATATTTTATTTCATTTGATATTATTGATCAGTACGATCACAAAGTAATATTGTAAGTATTCAAGTTCAGATTTTAGAATCCCTGTAAGAGAGACCTTTTACATTTTGTTGACGATTACCATATGTCCTTCTGGTCACGTTATGGAGCTGAATGTTATGTAATTACTTTGTGAGTTGTTTGTGAATGGCATCTTGAATTATCACAAAATCTACATTCAGATTGCAATATACTTCATTTCCAAAGCTTGAAACCACTAAAGGTATTCACAGTGTATGTAAAAAAGAAGTATACATCACTGAGAATGTGTTTCGGCGTAAAAAAAGAGAAAATATTGTGTGGTTCCGATTACATTCAATTTCAAAATAGGTGGGTAGGCAGATTTTTTATTTTATTTTTTAAAATGTTTTTTTTCCATATGTGAGTGTCTAGCCCAGTTAGTTATGTTTCCCCATTGTTTTCCATATGGTCTGTGTTATTGGTTTTTGCACATCAGATGTACAGCCATTACAGATTGGAAGAACAGTTGTATATTGTCTTTTTAAGTTGATGCCAGTTTCCGCAACCACTATTTCTTGCGAGACTTCACGATTTTCCCGACTTTATTATTTTCTTTCTCGAATACGTAAAAAAAAGTTGAGGGTCAGCGTGAAAAACTAGGTGGGGTGAGGTAACCGGAACCAAACAACTTTTTTTTATTAGGCCTTATCACCCCTCCCCTTTCATTAAATAATTAGATTAGTATTCTAAAATATGTATTTTAGATATGTATGCATAATCCAATGAATGCTACATTATTTTATCAATATCTTAAAAATCATATTGTTATAAATTTTGATAAGAAATTAAAATATATATGTACTATGCAAATGATGAAAGTTCATCTGTGCAAACGTTCAGTCTATTTCATAAATTTAATGTCATTTTGCACCAAGAAATACTAATAGCTAACCTAAACTTCATCAGGCCAGTGTTTTCTGAAGAACCGGTACATGTGTAACTTCAGACAGTTATCCCAATATCTCAGATGTTGGTAATGCGGCACCCGAAAATGCAGCGCCCTCAATGGCTATCAGAATTTAAACCTGCACGACTTATGGATAAGACGGACCACTGATTAACAGTTCAATGTCTAATTATTGGTATTGTTACAATTTCCAGTGAATAGATTGTGGTTCTCTGAACAAAAAATGGCTCTACAGTTACAAACTATAGCAGCTTTAATGTGACGACATTCAAAACCAAGCTTTCATCCTAGAGTTAAAATTGTCACTACACCACCACCTACGGATAATATTGACCACTGATAAACAAATACTATCATGTCTTTTTATAAGTAATTGACCAATTTTTAGTGATTATATCTTTGGCTACTTGACGAACAAAATGTCGAGTAGATGACATCGACATGGAAAGAGTTCCTTGAAATATAGCGGTAGAATGGTCCTAATTCTATCTACCACTTTATGGATGGCAATCATATACCTGGTCCACGTACGTAGCCGTTACATGTATATGCCCTCTACGGTCAAAACATACATAGCTTTTCTTTTCACAATTACTATGACGTCGTCAGTAGACAATTTAGTGAAGTAAACCCCGCCTTTATATATTGATCATTCTTTTATATAAAAAAGGGAGAGGGGGTCATAAATATACCAATGATATAACTGAACTCATGATAGATTAATTGGAATATTCGTGACGTTTCCTGATTTGCTCGAATTTATGTTATGTTGTTATATTCCTCACCGAATGAGAAGCTTTCATTTCATCTATAAATGTACAAACTGTTGAGCATTTAGAATAGAATTTATCATACATGTAGGCCTAAATGAAACCCATTGGAATTGAAAGTCGTGAGTGTATCTCGATTTATTCCAATTTACACCTTATATTAACTAATATGGCATACCTAAGAAAAGACACAAAACATTTGCATGTATTGTAAGTGATATAGAAGTTTCAGTGAGTAGAATCGTTGAAATCTCTATATCTTTTTATCCATATTCCAATGAAAACATTTTGGAAATGAAAGGTGTACAGTATTAAAAATCCCCTTTTACGTAAACTATTAAAATATTCTAGTCTTAAGTACTGGTGAAAACTGCGACCTAATTGTCTGTAATAACGAGGAAGCTCTGCACGGTGGGAGTCATATATAGGGACAAAATTCATTTGCAGAAAGGGACAGAAGATTTGATAACCTCATTGTAATCAAGGTATGTACTTTGAAAAGGTTTTTGACAGGGTAAACCATTATGCCTTATTCTATAAATTTGCCAAGGTTGGTATGCGTGGAAAGCTGTTCAAAACGTTACACTCAATGTACGGCAAAGTTTGTGCATCTGTTAAAACACCCCAAGGACTGACTGAGTTATTTACTTGCAGTTCTGGATTGCAACAAGGGTCTGTAATCTCACCTCTATTGTTTTGTTTCTTTGTCAATGATTTGGGTAAAAGTCTTACAACAAATATCTATTCAGGTGTTCACATTGTTCTATTTACTTTATGGTCATGACCTATGTATTTTCAGTACTAGTGTAATCGGATTGCACCGTTTACTAAACAAATTGTCTGACTTCTGTAAACTCTGGAAGCTATCTGTAAATATTTCGAAGACTAAAATTATTGTTTTCAGAAGGGGTGGGATACTGAAAGCTATGAGCACTGGGTATTTAATGGGGCTCGGGTAGACGTTGTATCTATGTATAATTATCTTGGAATTGTATTCTCTTCATTTGGTGCCTGGTTTTTAGCACAACAAGCCAAGCCCCTAAGTGTGTTTTTAGTTTAAAGATACACCTTAGCCGTTATGGGAATCTAACACTGGATGACTTGTTCACCATTTATGATACAAAGGTTTTACCAATTTTACTTTATGGCAGCGAAATATGGGGTTTCCACACTGCAAAAGATATAGAAAAAGTACACCACAGCTTTTGCAGATACGCCTTAAAAGTAAACACCTGCACGTCAAATCTTGCTATAAGGGGTGAAACTGGACGTCACTTAGTGGAAGTTAACATGTACATGTACATGCGTATCGTGAAATATTGGCTGCATATGACAATGTAAAATATGGCTCACTGTACGTGTATCAGTGCTATGACTATCAATACAGTAAATCACAAAATAATCAGCCATGTTGGGCCACATCATCAGTTAAACACCTCTTGTACAGCTATGGTTTTGGTGAAGTTTGGTTACTCCAAGGTGCTGGAGATGAGACTATATTTCTTAATGCTTTATTTTAAACAGCGATGTAAAGACATAGATACCCAGAACTGGTCAACAGACATAAATGAAAGCCCAAAACTCCGGACATATTGTACTTTTACGTCAGTATTTACTACTGAAAGTTATCTTATAAATTTAGATGAACCGCACCTTCGTAATGTTCTCTGCAGATTCTGTCTCTCAGCTCATAACTTGCGGATTGAATCAGGTAGACACATTAACACACACACACACACACACACACACAGAAGATTTTGTAATTACTTTAAAACATCAATTGAAGATGAATTTCACTTCTTACCCTGTTGCCCACTTTATTCAGACATCAGACAAAAATTCATTCCATTGTATTACCGTAACCAGCCACATTTTGATAAGTTTACAAGACTCGTGAGAACCCGTGACCAATATTCAGACTTTGAGAAATAATGCACTTTTTTACACTCGGCATTCAAAATCCGAGTCGATAATGTATAGTATACCATGATGTTCGACATAGCTGTTAATACCATTTTGATTTGTTTCGTTTTTTCATGTTCTTTATTTATTTATTTTCTGTAACTCTTCTAGACAAGTGTCCATTTGTTTTATTTTTATACATTTGTACCTAAGGCCAGTCTATGGTAATAACTTGAATAATATACAGAAAGTTGACTTTACCCTATCTCTTTACCACACCTGTGATACACCATCTTTGTCCAGGGGTACTACAAGATAAGGTACCACCGTTGACTTTCTACAGTATTACAAACACACTTAATCTATTTGTATACTTGGAGGGGGGGGGGGTTGGAGTCTATCATATTATAAACTTATTCTGCGATTAAAATAATGTTTTCATTATTTTAAAGACCAGATAAATAAATGTACATGTACATATCTATCATGATGCCGTTTATTTATATTCTTCACATTGCATTTCTGGTTTTATACAATTATCCAGAATGTCGAATAAGTGTAAGTATGTAATAAGCTTGTAAACTATATAATAAACAGTGTAAGTATGTAATAAGCTTGTAAACTATATAATAAACAGTGAAAGTATGTAATAAGCTTGTAAACTATATAATAAACAGTGAAAGTATGTAATAAGCTTGTAAACATTGACACAAATTTTACCCAGAGTGGGAAGACATAATATTGACATGTCGGATACACAATAAAGATTCTTACCATGTCTACGTTCCAACAGAGAAAACAATTTGGTTGCAATTGTGTATCGATGAACATTATTCGTATTATTTCGCGTTCCAACTTTTGTGAACGTATTAATTAAGATGTGTGTGGTGTAATCGCTATTTGACAGAAGTGGCTGGCTTTCTTTGCGTTCCCTACTACGTCACTAGACACATGCAGGTGCCTTGACTGACGGCGTGTTGTCACCATCATTAATTGAACAACAATTTGCCGCTGCAATGTTCTCATAAACACTACTGCCGTCGTCTTTTGCATATCAGTATTCATATCGCCAAGTATAACAATAATCGACGAGACAATATTATGGGATATATCAATCATCGTACTTATGCCACAAGTTTAGCGCCGAAGAGCAGTCACAACTGTCTACACTAAATATCACTACGCCCTCATCGACAATATCTTTACTAAAATGGTCTTGAAGTTGAAGACCAATGTGTGTAGATTTGGCGCTTAGCCTCGGAACGTTGATCTTTACCTTCAATGATAAATCACCGAATGTTAAACAACTATTACAAATTAATTAATGTGTGACTTAACGAATGTCAATGTGTGTACTCACATTCTGCTCTATCCTGTCCCACGTTTACGCTTCAAATATATTCTAAATATGAACAAATACAAAAATTCCGCAATGGTCATGTTGCTGTCCTGCACCGTGAACAGTGACATGTTAGGAATGGTACAGCCAAACTCTACGGAACAGCAGACTCATTACGTTACATTTACATTTTTTGTCTGACATCGAAAGGTGATCCGCGAATTTTTAGGTTGCTGGGTGGAGGAAGATTATAGACAAGATAGCTGCCAGTTTGTCCTGCGATAAAAGAAGAACGGGCATTGGAGGTTAAAAGTCGTTTGACTTACCAAAACTGATACAGAGAGCGTCATGGAAGACTATCAAGCAATTGCCGATGAAACCTGCAAGAATGTCGTGGCATATTATGACGACACGGACTGGATAGAACATAAAACGACCGTAAGTTGTACAATTGGGAATGATATGTCATTATTATTGGTTGAACCTGTTCATTGAGTGTTTTGTTTCTTTCTTGGAACATTGTGCTGATTGAAGTTGATGTCACTCGCTCCAGCGAATGGCTGTCCAATGCAATGACTACATATCGCCATATAGGTACCGGACCGGACTCTCCGGACATTGTGTTTTAAGTCGTACAGGGGAGGGTAATAGGGAAAGTCGAGTTTGATTCCCATATGCAATCTAAACAAATAGCTATGATGGGATCAAAACCGGTTACGTTAAAAAAAGGTGACTACGATCCTGTGTTTGTTTAATCTAACGTTATCTACTGTCGTCTACCATATAATACATATGATATACACCTAGAGACAAATAGTCTGAGAGCTGCAATTGTGTCTATAAATGTAAATTTCCCTATATATATGTCGCCCAGTTGATACATTCAATGTCTGACAGTCACCAGTTTGACTTTCACAGTAATACAATTAACATTGAAAACTCACTTGTAGACCTGACATAAGTAATATCCATACATCAATCGATTACATGGACTTTAACCCATCGTTCGATGCGGAGGTCATGACCTTTTTAAATACAATTAAATATTCAAACTAGGTTTATTGATAGCATATGTTTTGTTATAAAGAGAGAACCAACACCAATGCAATTTATGATATTCGGCGAAAAAAATAATAATTGTGTGTTTCCGATAACGTGACCTTAAAATTGGGTAGGTGGGTTAGGATTTAATCTATTTTGTTTTATCTTTACCTTTTTAATTGTTTTTATTGCTTCGACCCAAAACCAAACGAATTGCCGATCAGAATACTCTTTCTGTGATACTTTGATGAAATATGGATAGACATGACAAGACGTGAAAGGAAACAGGCTAGACGCGCATGCAGGTTTAAAGACAAGGAACTTCTTCATTTTGTTTAATGTTTAAAAAATGTTTAGTGTCGGCGGCTTAAACTAGGGTCGGTCGAGTTATCGGAAACACACAGGTTTTTTTTACCTCATGGCCTTGCATAGATTATCAATTTTTTCTTGAAAATTTCTTTCGAAAAGTACCGGTACCCTCATATCAATGTACATGTATGTAAGTGGAGGTGTAAATCGTAACGATACCGTGTAGCCTGGAACTAGACTAGTGAGCGGAGTTGTAAATTGTAACGATACCATATAGCATAGGAACTAGACTACTGAGTGGAAGTGTAAATTGTAACAATACCGTATAGCCTGGAACTAGACTAGTGAGTGGAGGTGTAAATTGTAACGATACCATATAGCATAGGAACTAGACTACTGAGTGGAAGCGTAAATTGTAACAATACCGTATAGCCTGGAACTAGACTAGTGAGTGGAGGTGTAAATTGTAACGATACCGTATAGCCTGGAACTAGACTAACAGAGCAGCTGAAATTGATTTAATCATAGTTAGAATTCTTTGTTTGGTGAGCCAAAAGTGGTAACTAGACTTAGAAGTGGCTAGGCTTATTGTACGCTGACCTACGCTGGGACAAGGCATTATGGGAAATATTTCAATGTTACGAGCTTCACTTCACAAGTGGCCTATTGAGATGTGAAGCTCCTAATTTTGTTTACGTCACCTCTATTCCGCCTCTTCAAAGTCAGGTTTGCTATGTTGTATACATCTACTTTAGAGAGGTCGTACGTTGCATTTTCGGTGAAAATGATTTTTCTGGTCTCCCTAGTCATAAAGAAATGTAACTAAAACAACCTCGACTTTGTACCCCTTTAATACAAATACTTGCAATTAGAGAATCCTTTTGTTACGTTATAATTAACACTATCGGTGGCTACTGCAGCGTGCCACCTATGGGTGTATATGTAACACAGCAAAAAAAAATAAAACACACAACAAAGATGTTCAGACGAAATAACCAGATCTTATGGTATGTAATGAGGACATATCTTTTATTCACTATTTACACTTTTATTTCTCAAACAGAAAGAAGGTCGTGTGTCGTATAAGAAGTCACGTGATTGGGAAGGTCAAATGTAAGTACAACAATGGAAATTTACATATGTTTGTAACAACGCAAAGTCAGATCGCACCATCATTCACATTTGATGCATGTCACGTGACAACTAAAGATAAATTAATCAACACATCGTGTGCACGAAGAAAATGTTAGTCTACATTTCAGTAAACTTTACAAGGCATCTCAATGTCCCATTCAATTCCATGTGGGTAATCACATCTATGTAGCAGTACATGTATACATAGCATGGTACAATATATCCAATCAAATTGATTTGGGGTCCGCACCTAAATCAGCACTCCTATAAATCACGATTTCAATACATTACTATACTACTTAACTTAAGATAAAATAGACATCTAGTTGAAACGTACAATATCTAATAATAGGCATTTAGTTGAAACGTACAATATCTAATCATAGGCTTTTAAACAATTTTCATTATATGAAAGTATTAATTGTTGGTTACGTTAACGTTGTCTTACATCAGTTGAGGTAGTACATGAACTCATATTCCTATATTTCAAATGCTATTATTTGCATTCAATTTCTTATCACTTCTCTTCAATAGATAATTGTATTTCCCTTCCACATTAACAGGATTCAGACATGCTACATATTAATCGATACTTGTTTTTTAACTTCCAGATATCGATGTGACTTCACAGTGGCAGCGTCCCCCCAAAAAGTAGAGATGCTCCTAACTGATATACCACAACATTTAAAATGGAATAAAAACATGAAGGAAATCGAGAAGATAATGGACATTAGTGAAGTAAGTACTGGTGTGTTATGCCTACCTATCAAATATGTATAATATAGTCTGTACATGCATACCACGAAATGAGCCCATGCACATTTGAGATGTAAGTACGTACGCAAATACAGACAGACAGACAGACAGACAGACAGACAGACAGACAGACAGACAGACAGACAGACAGACATCGTACGTACACAGACAGACAGAGGGACAGACAGACAGAGGGACAGACAGACAGACAGACAGACAGACAGACGGACAGACGTGCGGACGGACGCACGCACACAGACACCACACACGTATACATACATACATACATACATACATACATACATACATACATACATCCACACACACACACACACACACACACACACACACATATATATATATATATATATATATATAATATATATATATATATATATATATGTATATGTATATATATATGTATATATATATATATATATATATATATATATATATATATATATATATATATATATATATATATATATACATATTTGTCTGAGCAATATCTACTCTACACGTTTCCTCTGACGTAAACCCTACGAAATGTTTCAATTTACTTACAGGATTTACAAATGAGATATACGGTATCTCCGTCAGCCTTGATGGGGTTGATATCATCAAGAGATTTTTGTACACTATTGGGTACATCCAGAATACCAGATAGGAATATGACAATGATATATTGTAAGTGCATTGACCTCTTGTTTTGCTATTTCTAGATTTGTGTCAATTCTTTCCTACTGCATCGGCTTTTATTTTCTGATCATTTCTTTTCATTCCAAACATTTATAAATTGTTGTCACTAAACGCATAATCTACTTTGTTGTCCGAATCGAAGACGAGGCTTACTGCCTCTGTTTTAATGTAATGTAAACCACACCAAAATTGTGCGGATAAGCATAGACCCTCCACTGGTGGACTGTCTATGGGATAACCAAATAAAAGCAGAACGCGTCAGAAAAGTCTTAGCTGTACATACTATTCAGACCCGGATGTTTCAAATCGGGTGCATGCACGGTTACCGTATTCCAACAAGTCGCTATGCTCAAAACGTTTAATATTTTTTTAAGAATTGATAAAAGCTGTGATTATTTGTAATGATGTCAACGATGGCCATTTATTTTTCAGTGTGACAACTGAATACCAATATCATATTTTGTGTATTTCAGTTAAAAGTATAGAGTACGAAAAATGTCCTTCAGTTGACAAATATGTAAGGGCTGTCAACTACCCATCTGGCTCTATAATCAAACCAATTGAAGGGTAAGTAGTACCGTCTATGTTGTAATTACAATTGCCAAACTGTTTGATGACACTCACAAAGGTACACACACACACACACACACACACACACACACACACACACACACACACACATGCAGCGTGCCACCTATGGGTGTATATGTAACACAGCAAAAAAAATAAAACACACAACAAATATGTTCAGACGAAATAACCAGATCTTATGGTATGTAATGAGGACATATCTTTTATTCAATATTTACACTTTTATTTCTCAAACAGAAAGAAGGTCGTGACCCTCCCCTTTGTCCCATTTTGTAAAACATGACCCAACCCATGACAATTGCATATACTGAACGTTAATCAATATTCCCATTATATGTATACTTACAAAGTAAATGATTTTGGCTCTGTATTAGAATGCAATATTTCTACATATAAAGTGGCAAACAGTAAAAGACTGGCTAGTTACCTTTCTCTTATAATCTTACACAATCTAGTTAGTATCTAAAACGTGCTTTACATGTTGTGCACACTCTGCCTGATCTGGTCACTTGTAAAAGCTCCCTGATATCATTGCCATCATTATCACGTTCAACTTCAGTATTGCCATTATCAGTGTCACTCTAATCTGACTCACTGGGTACTACTTGAGTGTTCTCTATGACATTCAAAACTAAATCATCATCATCATCATCATCATCATCATCATCATCACTGCTACCATCACCATCATATTTTAACAACATTCACGTACAGTGTGAGTGATAAGGTGAGATGGGTACACTCAACAAAATGCGTCGCTTTATTAAACAATTTTCTTACAATATATGTATTTTAATTTTTGTATTTTTGCATGTAAAGTACTCATCTCACTTTAACATCTCAAAACACACAAAACAAATTTACAATAATTGAATCTTCAATTTGGTCACAAAACTACGGATTGTGACCCTCCCCCAAACATTGTAATGCAAAATATGACCCTCCTCCAAGAACAGATTTGTAAAATGTGACCCATCCCCCGATTCCTCCCCCCCCCCCCCCCCCGTACACACTGAAGGCTCCCTTATGTGGAAGAGAGATTCGTTGATACCGGTCGTTGAATGTTAATGTGTATAGGTATATTAGATCGACTGTTATTGCTATGCCCGTCTCTGTGGTCTGTTGCTGCTATGGCGACAACGACACGATGTATCTAGAGCATGTTTACAAGTAAATTATTCAGCCCTGTTTTTATAAAACGACCCGATTTTGTGTCTTTACAGCGAACCCAATAAATCTGACGTCGTGAACATCACACAGTTTGACGCCAAGTTACGTCCCAGATCCCTGGCTGAAAAGGTATACCCGTCAGTCTTACTAGAGTATGCTACATACCTACAGGATGGCGCTAAAGCCCTGGGTGAAGAATAACCCAGCAAGCAGTCAGCCTTCATGTCTCCACGTACAACCAATGCAAAGACTGATATTGAAAAATCTTTATCATAACTGTAATTATTTACTTAACAATATTTCTTTGACCCTTCATTGACCTTTCATTACAATTTCGCATTGTGTATTTTCTAGTAATAAATGCATAGTTTGAGTTTATCGAACTCCAGTCGTTATCATTAGTATTACCAGTGGTTATCATTAGTACTACCAGTCGTTATCATTAGTACTACCAGTGGTTATCATTAGTACTACCAGTCGTTATCATTAGTACTACCAGTAGTTATCATTAGTACTACCAGTGGTTATCATTAGTACTACCAGTAGTTATTATTAGTACTACCAGTCGTTATCATTAGTACTACCAGTGGTTATCATTAGTACTACCAGTCGTTATTATTAGTACTACCAGTCGTTATTATTAGTACCAGTCGTTATCATTAGTACTACCAGTCATTATCATTAGTACTACCAGTCGTAATTATTAGTACTACCAGTCATTATTATTAGTACTACCAGTCGTTATTATTAGTACTACCAGTCGTTATTATTAGTACTACCAGTCGTTATTATTAGTACCAGTCGTTATCATTAGTACTACCAGTCATTATCATTAGTACTACCAGTCGTTATTATTAGTACTACCAGTCGTTATTATTAGTACTACCAGTCGTTATCATTAGTACTACCAGTCGTTATTATTAGTACTACCAGTCGTTATCATTAGTACTACCAGTCATTATTATTAGTACTACCAGTCGTAATTATTAGTACTACCAGTCATTATTATTAGTACTACCAGTCGTTATTATTAGTACTACCAGTCGTTATTATTAGTACTACCAGTCGTTATTATTAGTACCAGTCGTTATCATTAGTACTACCAGTCATTATCATTAGTACTACCAGTCGTTATTATTAGTACTACCAGTCGTTATTATTAGTACTACCAGTCGTTATTATTAGTACTACCAGTCGTTATCATTAGTACTACCAGTCGTTATTATTAGTACTACCAGTCGTTATCATTAGTACTACCAGTCGTTATTATTAGTACTACCAGTCGTTATTATTAGTACTACCAGTCATTATCATTAGTACTACCAGTCGTTATCATTAGTACTACCAGTCGTTATCATTAGTACTACCAGTGGTTATCATTAGTACTACCAGTCGTTATCATTAGTACTACCAGTCGTTATTATTAGTACCAGTCGTTATCATTAGTACTACCAGTCATTATCATTAGTACTACCAGTCGTAATTATTAGTACTACCAGTCATTATTATTAGTACTACCAGTCGTTATTATTAGTACTACCAGTCGTTATTATTAGTACTACCAGTCGTTATTATTAGTACCAGTCGTTATCATTAGTACTACCAGTCATTATCATTAGTACTACCAGTCGTTATTATTAGTACTACCAGTCGTTATTATTAGTACTACCAGTCGTTATTATTAGTACTACCAGTCGTTATCATTAGTACTACCAGTCGTTATTATTAGTACTACCAGTCGTTATTATTAGTACTACCAGTCATTATCATTAGTACTACCAGTCGTTATCATTAGTACTACCAGTCGTTATCATTAGTACTACCAGTCATTATTATTAGTACTACCAGTCGTTATCATTAGTACTACCAGTCGTTATTATTAGTACTACCAGTCGTTATCATTAGTACTACCAGTCGTTATCATTAGTACTACCAGTCGTTATTATTAGTACTACCAGTCGTTATCATTAGTACTACCAGTCGTTATCATTAGTACTACCAGTCGTTATTATTAGTACTACCAGTCGTTATCATTAGTACTACCAGTCGTTATTATTAGTACTACCAGTCGTTATTATTAGTACTACCAGTCGTTATTATTAGTACTACCAGTGGTTATCATTAGTACTACCAGTGGTTATCATTAGTACTACCAGTGGTTATCATTAGTAATACCAGTCGTTATCATTAGTACTACCAGTACCAATATCATTAGTACTACCAGAACCAATACCACCACCTGATGCAGCCAATGGGCGGATTGTGGTTTTCGTTAACTATATGTTGTTTAAGACTCAAAATGATGTTTTTTTTATTAGAATCGCCCCAAAACAAAAAATGTGGGGACGGTGTTTGACTAGTCTTATATGCCTCCCACTGGTGGCGAAGGATATCTACCCACCCTCTCTCCATCCACTGGGTTTCAACTTACCCGCCAGCCCACTGTCCATCCAATATTATGTATGATTCACCCATTCCCCACCAGAAAAAATGTTCGCACTTTTCACTATATTATCAACAATTCATTTTGACGTACACAATGTGCGCCCTCCCCCACAATTCCATGTTTTCCCCTCCCATTGTATCAAAATCAGGACTTCCCACTGCAATTCTTCCTTGTTTGCTCCCCTCCCGCTACCGATCGAAAATAATTGACGTAAACAAATTGCGTAAGAACAGTTTTTTGCAAGAACAGCTTTGTTGACTGCACCTACACCACATGTACAACTCACGATACTTCAGCTGCACAGCAGGTGACCACAAGTTATCTCCAAACATAGATCTTCTTGCAGTATATGCCCTTAAAATCTCCACGTAAACATTTTGTAATACTATATGAAAATATATACTAAATTGGCTTCCTGGTCTCCTATCATGTGACATATTGAGGGGCGTACTTTCTAAGTTGGTTTTTCATCTGGTACTTTGAGGATGTAATATGAAGTTTAGTTGGCATGTTTTATACTATTAAATTAGAGGCAAAGGGTCGGTGTTACCACCACTCATGATAATTATTCAAAATGTGAGTTGTTTTATTGAAAGGATGAATGAGAATGAGAACTAGAGATATCAAAAGTGACTTGAACTTATAGGTATATTAACTGTACAAGTGGCTTAATTTATAACAACAGCGGCTTTTGGACTTCTACCATGGACCCTGCATGATCATGAGTGTAAGGTATGTGGTTCATTGTAGATTATATTATAAACTCATTGAATTGGTTTATATTTCGTGGCGCTTTGTAGTACCGACTCAGACGTTGCACTGTCAAAAAATACATTGTATCAGCGTATCGGCTTTAATGTGACATAGAACATTTGTTGTTTGGAAAGTGTCAGTATTCCTTTTATGTAGTCAGCTTTATAGCGATACAAAAATACGTAACGTAACAGGACACAATTCAACTAGTCCATGGTCATTTGTTTTTATTGAAACACAAACCAAAATTTATCATTTTCAAATTTGTTCTTCAAAAATACACGGTTACATATCACGTCATATTCATAATGTCAACGTATGTCTATACAAAATTCGCCGACCCCCCCCCCCTCCATTTTTCCACGTTTTTAACACTGAAAACAAGTTTTGTGTATCACAACATCACATTTCAGTTCTAATTCTGTGTTATCGAAACTTTTTAGTTTTTTTAAATTATTTTTTGTTCATGACTTGTAAGAGGACTTCAAGTTACACGATGCGGACAATAAAATTGGTCGTTTAATATAGTTTCACTCCTTTTCTAATATCGTCTACGAAGGTGATTTGTAAACCTGGGATAAACTTTTCAACCAGTGACTTCGGGGACAGGTGACCTTCAAACTGGACAATGTTGACTGCTTGTGTCTTGTTCGGATTTCTGATAAAAATAAGGAGTTGGAATATGTGAACAAGTTGTCGTTGGAGGCGCTCTGATCCGGTAAGCGACATCATTAGTAGAGCGCCCCCAACGATGAATCTGTCAGTTAAGCATGGTTTAGAATATGGATAGTATGATAAGCATGTATAAAGTCATCTTGAATAATCAAGTGTTATGACTATCATATATCTCTCTCCATCAACTGCCTTGAAAGAAAGTCATTGAAACTCATATAATTATTATATCAAACAGTTACAATGCAATCAACAGATTGGCTAATCACAGATTTATACAATCAATATTGACTAATTTCCCAACATGGTTGCCTCCAGCACCAAATGGACTTAACGTTGTTGAGAGGTGTTCCACTGAGTGACAGCAGTCAAATACATGTAGCTATATATATATATATATATATATATATATATATATATATATATATATATATATATATATATATATATATATATATATATATATATATATATATATCAATTGACACTATATCTACATCCATCTATCCATGATATATCAATTGACTGTCTATATCTACATCCATCTATCCATAATATATCAATCGACTCTATATCTACATTCATCTATCCATAATGTATCAATAGACTCTATATCTACATCCATCTATCCATAATATGTCAATTGACTGTCTATATCTACATCCATCTATCCATAATGTATCAATAGACTCTATATCTACATCCATCTATCCATAATGTATCAATAGACTCTAAATCTACATCCATCTATCCATAATATGTCAATTGACTGTCTATATCTACATCCATCTATCCATAATGTATCAATAGACTATATCTACATTCATCTATCCATAATATATCAATTGACTGTCTATATCTACATTCATCTATCCATAATATATCAATTGACTGTCTATATCTACATTCATCTATCCATAATATATCAATTGACTGTCTATATCTACATTCATCTATCCATAATTTATCAATTGACTCTATATCTACATTCATCTATCCATAATATATCAATTGACTGTCTATATCTATATTCATCTATCCATAATATATCAATTGACTGTCTATATCTACATTCATCTATCCATAATATATCAATTGACTGTCTATATCTACATTCATCTATCCATAATTTATCAATTGACTGTCTATATCTATATTCATCTATCCATAATATATCAATTGACTGTCTATATCTACATTCATCTATCCATAATATATCAATTGACTGTCTATATCTACATTCATCTATCCATAATGTATCAATTGACTGTCTATATCTATATTCATCTATCCATAATGTAACAATTGACTGTCTATATCTACATTCATCTATCCATAATGTATCAATTGACTGTCTATATCTATATTCATCTATCCATAATATATCAATTGACTGTCTATATCTACATTCATCTATCCATAATATATCAATTGACTGTCTATATCTACATTCATTTATCCATAATATATCAATTGACTGTCTATATCTACATTCATCTATCCATAATGTATCAATTGACTGTCTATATCTACATTCATCTATCCATAATATATCAATTGACTGTCTATATCTACATCTACATTCATCTATCCATAATGTATGCTCGTAGACAAGATAACAGATATGACATATGATGTGATCTACATACAAACATGAACTTCAGCTTTGAAAGTTTGCATGTCAAATGCATATGATCGGAAACTTACCCATCAGCAGCCCTTAGAAAAATGGCAGAGGGGTAGTTAGTTCCCCGAACGAAGCCTTTCTGTTGTGGATAGTTTTGATGTTCAGCGCTACAATCTGTAATTAAATGGTTACAAGACAGTAAATGATGATGTACAGACGATCGATTCATGAACATATTCTTTTGAGAAATAAACTGACAATACAATGTTTATATGACGTGTCCCTCATCACTATCGCCTTATCTTCCATTATCTGGACTATGGCCACTGTCCCCCGTTTTGCTTTCGCCATGAGTTATGCACTTACAATATGCAATAATGAGGTTATTGCCCTCTTGTCTATCCACTCCTAAGATGTCGATGAAGTCACGTGGTGAGATCAGTCCAGCCATCATACTTGGTGACGTAGTGCGCATTATTATGACGTCCTGCAATAACAGAAGGACACAGGTGTATGCTACCAATTTCAAACTGGAACGTTCTATTCATAAATGTATATGCATACAGCACTTGTAACATTTACAAGCAAGACAAAAAATATCATACGAGAAAACGTATATCCATATTTTAACGTTTTTTATTGTTGCCACTCCTATGATCTACATAGCAGAGTATTATGTATGAATAATAGAAAATTATTTAAAACAAATATTTGAAACTCTACAGATTGTAGTTGAACATATGTCTATCTATTAACTTAATTGACAACAAATGTTCGTTTCAAGGTGTTAGTAAATTTGATATTTGATATGATTTGATTGTGGTGTGGTGTGGTGTGGTGTGGTGTGGTGTGGTGTATTGGGTGTGGTGTGGTGTCGTGTCGTTTGGTGTGGTGTGGTGTGGTGTAGTGTGGTGTGGGCCATGGTGTATTGGGTGTGGTGTGGTGTGGTGTGGTGTAGTGTGGTATAGTGTGGTGTAGTACTGAAAGTTAACTCAAACTCGTCTATTTTGTAAATCATAGTGTATCCTTTCCCTTAACTGGGAGTCAACGAATATGTTCAAGTTGCTCCACATGTCTTTAAATTTATTCATTTATATTCTATTCTTTACAAGCGCAGATATCCCAAAATTGACAGTCTAGAACAGAGATTTACATGTATAAGATTGAGCAATGAATGAAAGCTCCACTAATTAATTTTGTTCACATAATCCAAAACATACAATTCCATAGTTTGAGCTGTGTGAATAGTTCAAATACTGTTGCAAGCCTGAATCAAACTACATCATTGTATCGATTCGTTTGCAATTATCTAAACATAATTAAACTTAGTTTCGCCCAAACCACCACATTTTTTCAGCAGACGCAACGACGGTCGCATTGTCTTAAATGAGACAGTACTTTTACGACAACAATTAAACGTTTATATTAGTTAACGACATGTGGCAACCGAAAACCGAAAACATCCCGAACATTCGCGAACAGCTTGGACAACTTAATAAAATAATGGCATAGCTATAGATGGATGCCATGCGCTTCTTACCTCTTCTACTGTTTCAATCAATTTCATTTCTTTGATAGCACTATCAAATTTGGCGTGCTTTTCTAAATCGAGTACCAAATCTAAGCACTTCTCTGGTGGAGCATCAACATCGTACACGGTCTTATGTCTACACATACAATATGAACAATAACAAAAGAGAGACAATAATGCTATCGTGGTGTACATTGGCATACCGTTGACACTTCATAGGGTTGGTCGATACACTCAATAAGCTATTTGTGCAGACTGGTATACTAAGATTGAACACTTACTGTATGGTATACTAAGATTGAACAGTTAATTACTGTATGGTATACGATACTAAGATTGACCAGTTACTGTATTGTATACTAAGATTGAACAGTTACTGTATGATATACTAAGATTGAACAGTTATTGTATGGTATACTAAGATTGAACAGTTACTGTGTGGTATACTAAGATTGAGCAGTTACTGTGTGATATACTAAGATTGAACAGTTACTGTATGATATACTAAGATTGAACAGTTACTGTGTGGTATGCTAAGATTGAGCAGTTACTGTGTGATATACTAAGATTGAACAGTTATTGTATGGTATACTAAGATTGAACAGTTACTGTGTGGTATACTAAGATTGAGCAGTTACTGTGTGATATACTAAGATTGAACAGTTACTGTATGATATACTTAGATTAAACAGTTACTGTATGATATACTAAGATTGAACAGTTACTGTATGGTATACTAAGATTGGACAGTTATTGTATGGTATACTAAGATTGAACAGTTACTGTATGGTATACTAAGATTGAACAGTTACTGTATGGTATACTAAGATTGAACAGTTACTGTATGGTATACTAAGATTGAGCAGTTACTGTATGATATACTAAGATTGAACAGTTACTGTATGGTATACTAAGATTGAACAGTTATTGTATGGTATACTAAGATTGAACAGTTACTGTGTGATATACTAAGATTGAACAGTTACTGTATGGTATACTAAGATTGAACAGTTACTGTATGGTATACTAAGATTGAACAGTTACTGTATGGTATACTAAGATTGAACTGTTACTGTATGGTATACTAAGATTGAACAGTTACTGTATGATATACTAAGATTGAACAGTTACTGTATGGTATACTAAGATTGAACAGTTATTGTATGGTATACTAAGATTGAACAGTTACTGTGTGATATACTAAGATTGAACAGTTACTGTATGGTATACTAAGATTGAACAGTTACTGTATGGTATACTAAGATTGAACAGTTACTGTATGGTATACTAAGATTGAACAGTTACTGTATGGTATACTAAGATTGAACAGTTACTGTATGGTATACCAAGATTGAACAGTTACTGTATGATATACTAAGATTGAACAGTTACTGTATGGTATACTAAGATTGAACAGTTACTGTGTGATATACTAAGATTGGACAGTTACTGTA
Source organism: Glandiceps talaboti (assembly GCF_964340395.1). Lineage (NCBI taxonomy): Eukaryota > Metazoa > Hemichordata > Enteropneusta > Spengelidae > Glandiceps > Glandiceps talaboti. The sequence goes on along the minus strand of NC_135566.1, from coordinate 20,335,465 downwards.
TGATATACTTAGATTAAACAGTTATTGTATGGTATACTAAGATTGAACAGTTACTGTGTGATATACTAAGATTGAACAGTTACTGTATGGTATACTAAGATTGAACAGTTATTGTATGGTATAATAAGATTGAACAGTTACTGTATGATATACTAAGATTGAACAGTTATTGTATGGTATACTAAGATTGAACAGTTATTGTATGATATACTAAGATTGAACAGTTACTGTATGATATACTAAGATTGAACAGTTATTGTATGGTATACTAAGATTGAACAGTTACTGTATGGTATACTAAGATTGAACAGTTACTGTATGATATACTAAGATTGAACAGTTATTGTATGGTATACTAAGATTGAACAGTTACTGTATGGTATACTAAGATTGAACAGTTACTGTATGATATACTAAGATTGAACAGTTATTGTATGGTATACTAAGATTGAACAGTTATTGTATGATATACTAAGATTGAACAGTTACTGTATGATATACTAAGATTGAACAGTTATTGTATGGTATACTAAGATTGAACAGTTACTGTATGGTATACTAAGATTGAACAGTTACTGTATGATATATTTAGATTGAACAGTTACTGTATGATATATTTAGATTGAACAGTTACTGTATGGTATACTAAGATTGAACAGTTACTGTATGATATACTAAGATTGAACAGTTTTGTATGGTATACTAAGATTGAACAGTTATTGTATGATATACTAAGATTGAACAGTTACTGTATGATATACTAAGATTGAACAGTTATTGTATGGTATACTAAGATTGAACAGTTACTGTATGGTATACTAAGATTGAACAGTTACTGTATGATATACTAAGATTGAACAGTTATTGTATGGTATACTAAGATTGAACAGTTACTGTATGGTATACTAAGATTGAACAGTTACTGTATGATATACTAAGATTGAACAGTTATTGTATGGTATACTAAGATTGAACAGTTATTGTATGATATACTAAGATTGAACAGTTACTGTATGATATACTAAGATTGAACAGTTTTGTATGGTATACTAAGATTGAACAGTTATTGTATGATATACTAAGATTGAACAGTTACTGTATGATATACTAAGATTGAACAGTTATTGTATGGTATACTAAGATTGAACAGTTACTGTATGGTATACTAAGATTGAACAGTTACTGTATGATATACTAAGATTGAACAGTTATTGTATGGTATACTAAGATTGAACAGTTACTGTATGGTATACTAAGATTGAACAGTTACTGTATGATATACTAAGATTGAACAGTTATTGTATGGTATACTAAGATTGAACAGTTATTGTATGATATACTAAGATTGAACAGTTACTGTATGATATACTAAGATTGAACAGTTATTGTATGGTATACTAAGATTGAACAGTTACTGTATGGTATACTAAGATTGAACAGTTACTGTATGATATATTTAGATTGAACAGTTACTGTATGATATATTTAGATTGAACAGTTACTGTATGGTATACTAAGATTGAACAGTTACTGTATGATATACTAAGATTGAACAGTTTTGTATGGTATACTAAGATTGAACAGTTATTGTATGATATACTAAGATTGAACAGTTACTGTATGATATACTAAGATTGAACAGTTATTGTATGGTATACTAAGATTGAACAGTTACTGTATGGTATACTAAGATTGAACAGTTACTGTATGATATACTAAGATTGAACAGTTATTGTATGGTATACTAAGATTGAACAGTTATTGTATGATATACTAAGATTGAACAGTTACTGTATGATATACTAAGATTGAACAGTTATTGTATGGTATACTAAGATTGAACAGTTACTGTGTGATATACTAAGATTGAACAGTTACTGTATTGTTGTATGAACGGTTTCCAGTGCCCCTCTGGAAACCGTACTATAGCAATAATGGAACAACCCATCAGGACGCCACCAACGATAGAGGGCTGACTGGTATATAAACGTATCACCCTGGAGAATCCCGTAGGACGGATTACAGAAAGTGTGGATGCAAGTCATACCAAATCGTATACTAAAGCCTGCATCTACACAGCCACATCGCAGAGACAGAGTTGTCAAGCCTGACGATAGTCAGTTCAGGTAAGACAACATAACCTCGGCACTGATTACAACAATTGGCGTAGTCGCTCCCGTATCTGAGCGGTTATTCAGAATTTTGCAAACTTTTAGTTGTGGTAAACTTCCTTGTACTGGCGTGGGAACGCCATCTTGAATTTGATAATTGACGGAGGGGCCAACCAAAAAGTCAAAACCCGGGTGGCTCCACACTAGTACACGGTGAATTACCAGTTTTCATTTAGAATTGTTTGGTGTTGCATATTTCTGTTGGTGGACCTAGTATTTTGTGATTTTCAAAGTGGTTTGTGGTTTTCAGTTTCCATGTGCTTGTTAATTTATGCATAGCGTCCGTTCCACCTGTTAGTGGGTACGAAACTGAAAATTGGGGCAAAGTCAGTTTGACGCTGTGTAGTGCTTATCTGTTCTTCGTTTTTGGTCCTAAAAAATTCTACAATAGTTGGTGCATAGGACAGTTTTATTTTTGTTGAAACCGTTTTGTAAATTAGAGTTCATAGTAATTTTTTTTGTGTGGTGACACGGAATTGTGGGGTAGAGCTTACCAATTGGGCAGGCCCCTACAAAGTGCACCACGCGTTCGAATCAATTAGTTAGGGACTACAAATTTTTCTTTGTGTGGTGTTGCCAAGTCGTGGGGTAGAGCTTTAAAAAATAGGCCGACCCCTACGCGAGAGCACACCACGTCTTCAATTTATAAAGTAGGTTTAGTAAATTTTTTTTGTGTGGTGTAGCCAAGTCGTGGGCCAGCTTTACAAAATAAAGCACACCCTACGCGAGGGCGCACCACGCCTTTGTGTAAAATACGTGTGTGTAGGCATAGCTAGGTTACGTAATTTATGTTAAGGACTTAGAGTGTTAACACCAGCTAGTAGAAACAAAATAGAAAAATAGTAAATTTCAAATAACTTACAAAAAGGCTAGGAACCTAGACTGAAGGTCTGCAAGGTGTTGCTGACTTTGGATTAAAAACCCCAGATTAATTTTTGTATCTTCGGTACGGGACAGGGGACACAATAATTATTGTAAACACTGCTCCGTATTAGTTGTGCAGGTTATAATTCCACAAGTCACTGGGAAATATCAATTTCTACTTCGCGAGTACAGTAGGAGATAGAAAGTGTATTTAGTGTACCTCTGTTGAATATTAGTACCCACTTAGAAACTACCCTTGCATATTTCCATATACTAATTGTATATTGTCGCGTACACGTTTAAACACGTCTCAACTCTAGAAGATTGTCTTACTGTTAACTATTGTTGTGTAGTACAAGGCAGTTATTAGTTCTAACGTGAGATATGGCTACAGTTAATATCAACAATTGTACAGAGGAAGAATTACAACAAATTCCTGGGATTGGTCCCAAATCCGCAGAAGCCATATTGAAACTTAGGGAAAAGTATGGGAATATAACAATAGAAAACCTAGCGGAAATTCCATATCTGAAGTCATCCCCTGAATTTGTAGAAAGGGTAAGCTTTACACCTCTCCCCGGTGAGGATGGTAGTGATATAGCTACCGGACCGAGCTATGGGGAAGAGATGTTAACAAACCCTGTGAAAACTTCAGTTACTCACGCAACCCAAACTCCCCATGATAACTTACCAGACAGAGAATACTTAGAGTATGGACAACCCAAACCAGAGGTAATGGGTGCAATTCCCAAAAAACCTCCAACCCCACGAACAACAGAGGAGGTAATAGAAAGGGTTTCCCATTTAATAGAGGGTGGATATGTCAAACAACCTTCAACAAAGCATAGATCTGACACTGAGGAATATATAGATACAAAATATGATCAATATAATCGTAGTCTAAATGTTCCTCATGGAATAGCGGCAAAAGAGGAACCCTCCATAGAAACCCCACGCACCAAAAGAACATTGGCAGCTAATTTTGGCCTACTTCAAACACCGGAGGGGGTAAAACCAAAATATGGCACCAGATACCAACCTGAGCAACCTAAATCTATGAGTAAACCATATAGGAAAAAGACACCAGTGAGGATAGAACAGAGTAATACCCGAGAAAATGTGGATACAGGGGGTAGGGATAGACGGGAAGTGAGAAAAATTAGAGATAAACCGGATAGCCTGGAACCTACCTATAGTAAACCAAATTATTATAGACCCCAGGGTCCTGAACATTTCTCCTCACAACCCCCCCTATCACCCGAGTATGACCAAAGCCCGGAACATGAAAAGTCCTATAAATCACCCCCCTACACTAGACATGAGCGTTATTCTTTATCTCACAATATCCCCAAGACCCTTATGTATAGTGGTGAGGAAGAATGGAGAATATTTCACATTAAATTCTCAAGATATGCTGATGAAGTAGGGTGGAACTCAAAAGAAAGAAGGAATCAGTTGTGTTGGTGTCTCACGGGACCAGCCAGTACATATTATGCTAATGTAATCGAAAGGTATGGTGACATAGACTATTTCGATCTAATAGCTAGATTTGCAAAACGATTCGGTCACCAAGAACTCCCCGAAACGGCACAAATGAACTTTTGGCAAAGTACTCAGCGGCCTGATGAAAGTTTACAAAACTGGGCAGATAGAATACAGGGCCTAGCCACTTTCGCCTTCAGTTATGGGTCAGAGGCAAATACAGACAGGCAAGCCGCTATCAGATTTTGTCATGGGTGCATTGAGAAAAAGGCTAGTCAATATGCAATTAATCAACATCCAGCAAATATTGAGGAGGCTATTGATAAAATTAGATGGTTCCAATTTAATGCAGCCGCCATATCTGGTGACACTAAACCCGCCCGTACTCAAGTTAGGTGTACAAGGCCAGAAGACGAATCTGACTATAACATAGTTGCAGTGCAAGCCACTACCACTAGTACTGGGCCACCCCCACCTAACTTTAGTCACAATAAACGTCCATCCACTCAAGTTGACTCCGGATACAAAATAATGGAAGACAGAATGTCACGTCTAGAGTTACATGTTGCTAACTTAAGCTCTAAATTTGATAGCTTTGCGAAGGAAATGAAGAGTTATATGATGGCCACCACTCAAAAACGGACATACAGTCGTTCACCATCCCCTAAATCCGACAAGTGTTTTCTGTGTGGTAAAGTAGGACATTTCAGAAGGGATTGCCCTAATCTCTCTCCCAGACCCCATGGGAAGGGTGTGACCTTTGAGAACTCGTTAAACAAACACGGGTCAACTCAGTAGGCCCTGGGCTGACCCCGAATGAAAATGGCCGACCCCATTTGACTGAATTACCAGTCAAACCCCCACTGTACATAGATGCTGATGAGGAAGTAGTCATCTGCCAACTACAGTCTGGTTCCATGCTGAGTGTCCCACTTACGATTGAAGGACATGGAACACAGGCAGTGATAGATACCGCCTCAGAGGTAACTATAATTTCAGACAAACTCTATGATCAATTGGATGCAAAACCCCCCTCTATTAAACCGATTACCATGCAGACAGCTGGACGAGAAATGAAAATGAAAGGTTTTTTAGTGGGCCCGGTCTGTATCAGGTTGGGAATGGAGGTGTACAAACAACAAGTTTATGTGGCCCCCATTGCAGATAACATGCTTCTGGGTTTAGATTTTCTAAAATCAAACAAGGCTAGCCTAGACTTATTTAAAAGTACACTTAACATAGGAAATGAGAAATTACAAATGACTACACAGTCCAATAGGGGACCCCCCAAAGTCTCTAGGGTAACCATGGTAACTAAAGCGAAAATTCCACCACACACTGTAGTAAGACTGCCATGTTCTATTGATAAGCCCATGGTAGATTACGTTATAGAGCAAGTGGATAAACTTAGAGTTATGGTACCCAGAACCCTACATTCAGGGGGCACCACTCCTAGAGTATGTATCCTAAACCCCACAAACTATCCTGTACTTTTGAGAAAAGGTAAGGTGATAGCCCAAGCCAGCGAGTCAGTTGCAGTTACCCACACCAACGGTACTGTAAAGGACCCCAGGGTAAGCATGATGAGTCGAAATGCCAGCGACACTCCTAGCTCTCAACCGAGCAACCAGGATGTCGAGGACAAATTGACACATCCACAGGTGGCGGACAAGGATAAAATACCTGCATATTTAACGGATTTACTAGAAAGATCTAGCGTAAATTTAAATGAGGTTGAAACTGAGCAAGTGAAAAATCTCCTTTGCGAGTACCAAGATATATTTGCAAAAACTGAGTACGATCTTGGTAATTTTACAACTATAGAACATGAAATAAATACAGGGGATTCTCATCCAATTAAACAACGAATAAGGAGAACCCCTATCCATTTTGCAAATGAAGAGGAAAATCACTTACAGAAAATGTTAGATGCAGGTGTTATCAAACCGTCTACTGCTAGTTGGGCTTCAGCTCCCGTTCTCATTAGAAAGCGTGATGGTAGTGTTCGTTGGTGTGTGGACTACCGTGCACTTAACACTAACACAGTTAAAGATGTCTATCCCTTACCCTTAGTAGAAGAGTGTAAAGACACCCTAGCAGGTCACACATGGTTTTCTAAGTTAGATGCCAATTCTGCCTATTGGCAAATTAAGATCAATAAATCTGACCAAAAGAAAACAGCTTTTATAACCAAATATGGCCTATATGAGTTCAATAGAATGCCTTTTGGTCTATGTAATGCTCCTGCTACTTTCTCAAGGGTAATTAACTTAGTGTTAAGAGGCCTAACGTGGAATACTGTGCTAGCATTTATAGATGATATACTTGTTCTAGGGACTAGTTTTACAGATCAACTAATCAACCTAAGAACTGTATTTGATAGGCTGAGACTCTACCAGATCAAGTTGAAACCGAGGAAATGTGATCTATTCCAAAAACAGATAGTCTTTTTAGGACGTACTGTTAGAGATGGGGGGATGGAGTTAGAGGAAGACTCTATTCATGCTATAACGCAATGGCCAACCCCCAAAAGCTCAAAGGAAGTAGAAAGATTTGTAGGGCTAGCGAACTATCATAGAACATTTATTAAGAATTTTGCAGAGCTAGCTAGACCTCTATACCAAGTTACAGGGAAGAAATGTTTTAGCTGGGGAAAGGAACAGCAACAGGCATTTGATACCATTAAGCTGGCAATGTCCTCAAAACCAGTGTTGACTTTACCTAACAAAACAGACCCCTTTATATTGGACACAGATGCATCAGGTTTCGCCATAGGTGCAGAACTATTGCAATTACAAGAGGGAGAGGAAAGAGTAATTGCTTATGGTAGTTATACCCTCACCCCGGAGCAAACACGTTATTGTACTACCAGGAAGGAACTGTTAGCAGTCGTAAGATTCACTAGGCACTTCAGACATTATCTGCTAGGTAATCACTTTACTGTGAGAACAGACCATAGTAGCCTTACATGGCTATTAAATTTCAAAGAACCACAAGGTCAATTAGCCAGATGGTTAGAAGAACTGAGCCAATACAACATGACTGTACAATACCGACCTGGCAGTAAACACGTTAACGCCGATGCTCTCTCCCGTTTGCATCAGAGTGAAACTTGTATGTATTATCGACCCCTCGTACAACCCCAAGACCTCCCCTGTGGTGGGTGTAAGTACTGTGTTCGGGCCCATAAAAACTGGTCCGAATTCCATGAGGAAGTCGACTATGCAGTCCCCCTGGCGTTGAACATTGATAAGAGGGAGGGTACTGGGAGCACAAATATGACTGGCCAGGTTTCCCCCCTTGAGTCAAACATCAATAATAGGGAGTATACTGTAAATAGTGTAACTGCAGGGGAAGTCACCCACAATGACCTTCCTGTTTGGCCATGGGAGCACACTAATACACAACCGGAGGACCCTGAGTGTTTAGATCATACCGAAAGTGAAACTGAATTATACCCCCACATAGAAATAATTCAAATTCCCAATGAGGCATCTAAGGAAATGCGAGTCTGTGTGGTCACTAGATATAGTGGTGATAATTCAGGCATAACATTTTTGGGGTACTCTGAAGCTGATATTAGCAAGGCTCAGCAAAAAGATCCACAGTTACAACAACTGCTTGAATGGCTACATACAGGAAATTGTCCAAGTGAGAAAGATCTCTTTCTCTCTTCGCCAGCTAAGAAATATTACTGGGTAAATAGACAACGGTTCTATTTGCACGGTGAGATTCTGTGGCGGAAATTAGAGGAGAGTGATGGCAGTGTTTTGGTTGTACCGGATCCCCTGAAGATTGAGTTATTGGAACTTCACCACAATATACCATCTTCCGGTCACCAAGGTATTTCTAGGACATGTGCTAAACTCCGTGAAAAGTACTTCTGGTATGGAATGATAAGTGACACTCGTATATACATTGCTACCTGTCCAACCTGTAATACAAGTAAGAAGCCTCTTAAGAAGGCTAAGTTCCCCCTTACTCAGTACCATGCAGGTTCCCCTATGGAAAGGGTTCACCTTGACTTTTTAGGTCCATTGCCCAAAACAACTTCAGGGAATGAGTACGTATTAATGATGGTAGACCAATTTTCCAAATGGGTAGAATGTATCCCCCTCCCATCACAAACAGCTGAAATTACTGCTCAGGCAGCTGTGAACGATTTCTTTAGCAGGTTTGGGTACCCATTCGAAATATTTACCGATCAGGGCCCCAACTTCGGGAGTAAACTGTTTACAGCTATTTGTGACGTTTTGCATATTCATAAGGCACGCACCACTTCTTATCGCCCCTCTGCGAATGGCCAAGTAGAGAGGTTTAATAGAACCCTAATGGATGCAATTCGGTGTTATGTCTCACAATCACAAAGAGATTGGGATATATATCTAGCACAAATTGCCGGGGCACTGAGGTCACATGTTAACAGAAGTACTGGATACACAGCCAATAGACTGATGCTAGGTCGGGAGGTTAACCTGCCCGCAGACTTAGTGTTCGGTCTACCCAAAGGGGGTGATCCCATTACCCATGACACTTCCCAGTTTGTATCTGACTTGGAACGGGCGATTAAAACAGCTCACGAAATAGCCAGAGGCAAATTAAAAACCAGCCAGGAGATCATGAAGAGGAATTATGACCTACGAGTGAATGTACAATCTTATAAAGTGGGTGATTGTGTTTATATACTTGATACAAGTGCAGTTAAAGGTAAATGTCGTAAATTATTAAACCCATGGAAAGGCCCGGGAGTTATTGTAAGTAAATATACTCCTTACATATATAAAGTCAAATTAAAACGGTCCATGTTTACGGCAAATCATGACAGGTTGAAACTTTGTGGTAGTAGAAATATGGCACCTTGGATTACTAAATTTAAACAAACTCAGGGTAAATACAACAAGGTAAGTACCAGTGATTCCACTACAGTGTACTGCATATGTAGAAAACCATATCAGGGTAAGTTTATGATACAATGTGACTCATGCTCTGAATGGTACCACGGAACCTGTGTACAAGTAACACCAAAGGCAGCACGTAAGATTAAGGAATATATATGCCCCGCCTGTAACTAATTGCACTATGTATTCCTCTTTTTATTTCTCTACAGTGTCATGGCCTCCGATGACCCCGAAGGAGGACCCAAGCGGTCTTGGAGATCCGAACGAAGGGAAACCCGACGTAGGACACCAAGACTGCAACCCCTACCACCACCCCCACCCCAGACCCACCCCACGCAGTTTACGGAGATAAGGAAGGAGCAGATGCGCAGGGCAACCAAGATATCAGAGATGACTAAGGAAGGTATCTTAAGATCCTCAAGTGACCTCATGATGGACCTTGGGTACATTTGCACCATGCCTGAAGGTGAAGCCTGCGTATCAGATCTCCTTATAGGTCAGCACACCATAGCAGCCCAACAACAACTATGGACCTGGGTAAAGGATGTACGAGAAGACGCCCAGGTGTTGCTACAGAAGCCCTTGGAGTGGATTAATAAATATCTACCCCAAGAAGATCAGAACCTGCTGGCCAAGGAGAGGGGCCCTGGACATCTTCGTAAATGGAAGAAGCCAGCACCCAAGGCGCTAAACCCAAGTATGGTAAAGGCTAGTGGAACCACAGTGGATGTCCGTGTCCTGGAGAACCCCGCCCTTTTAGGTAAGTGGAGGCGCCAGTCAGCACACCCCGACAGGTTGCCGGACCCAGCCACTTACCTGGCGGAGTTTAATGTTCCATCGACATCCACAATGGCCACTGACCCCGCCATAAGTAGTGATTCCCCCAAGGAAGATCTATCTGCCCATGGGGCTTCCCTTTCTCCGGAAAGTGGAGCTGTCCCCGTGAGCGGAGAGGCACAACCCTTGGGGGAGGGTATGAACATTCAGGCCCCTCAAAGCTCCATTTGGGGTGATGAGATGGCTGAACCCGTTCAACCCCAATCACAACCATGGTGGCAAGCCGTCGATACTTTGGAACCGGAGGGAGGTTTGGAAGCTAAAGGAGCATCTGGCTCTTTGCCTTGGGTAAAGGTCAGTTATTCCAAAGGACCAAACACCTCTCCAAGTCCAAAGAAGAGACATGTCACACCATTGATGAATCTCCAGTTTGGTTCTGGTCCATCTGCCACTTCGCAGGGGCAGAAGGGGACTAGTTCCGGGTTGACAGGTTCTCAAAAACAAGAGCGCCATCCTTCCCGACTCCACTCACGCCAGGCTCGGAAGTTGAAACAGAAGACTGTCACTTCCTCTACCTCAATGACTACGGAATCTCTTTCGCAAGGGAAACCAAAGTCCAAGGGTAAAGGAGGGGAGAGTTCTGTGAAAACACGAACCAGGCCCCCTGTGAGCGGGGAATGCAGTAGTCTTACTACAACCAAGAAAGACTATGTACGCTGTCCAAGGACTGGCACGGCAATCCCCGCAAGTCTAGATACTAAATTGGGAGAGAAACCAATGAGAGGGAAGGACCAGCACAGGGGTGGAACCAGTCATCGTGCAAAGGATGGTAACACATCCCAAGCACCGGCTGCGCCACCTTTGCAGAGGGTCCAACCTCCACTGCGTATCTCACCCAGTTGCAGTACATCATCACAGACTGATTTACCATTTGAGGTTGGGCAGGTAAGTCAAGGTCGGAGCTATGCTCAGGCTTTGATGACCCCTCCCCCAAAGATGGCAAAGAGGGAATCTGTGCCGGGTACTGCTTTGCAACCTAAATTACCTTTGAAAGGGGGACAAGTGAGTCAAAGAAGGGGCTATGCTCAGGCTTTGATTTCTCATCCCCCGGAGAGAGTAAGGCAGGTATATGAATCCCGTACCATTCGGCTGTCTAAGATACCATTGAAAGGTGACCAAACAAGTCAAGGTAGTTCTTCTAAGACTTTGACCCCCCCTCCCCCAGAGATAGTAAGACAGCCGGGTGGCCAAGGCAAGAAAAAGGTGAGTCACAGTCGGAAAAGACCTCGGACTGCGATCTCCCCAACAAAAGAAGGACCTTTTCCTGCCTTCCCTTTCCCCCACCCTAAGGTACCCCGATTGTCGAAAGGTCAAGTACAGTGTCCCTTGCCGGATTGCAGAAAGATAAACAGGAACCAGAGAAGTCACACCTTTTCTTCCCATCTACCTGCACCTCTTCGAGCATATGAGACCAGCATGAATGCAGAAAATGTAATGAGAGCGTTAGAAGCACTATCCGGTTGGCTGGTTGATGTTCCGTGTCTAGGGCCTATACATGACCTTTTGGCTTTCTATAAGGAGTTTGGGCAAAGCCTAGTCCCAGAGAATGCCCAAATTTCAGACCATTACCATATCATTATGCACCAGTTGTGCAGAACATTAAATTGGCAAGACCACCCCCAATTTAGTCTGCAACGCCCAAATTCACTAGTCATACTGGTTCACTGGAGAGTGCTGCTGATATTGATGGGGTTCCTGTCACCAATACAACGGCGGATGTTCAGACAGATGTTCGACACCCAGGAGAAAGGAGAGGGAGATATATCCGTCAGTATGGACACAGAATCATTAGACATATCCTCATCATCCACTAGTGAATACCCAACAGCAGGCATATCCACAACTGGTGAGTACCCCAACCCCCTTGTTGTTACCCCATCAGTGTCTTCTGAGCCGATTGCACAGAATCTGTCTACCCCTGATGATGGAGGTGATCTTTTGGAGGTGTACGATACGCATTTCCATTTGGATCGTATCCAATCTAGTTGGGGGCGGAGGGATGATGTGCCCCAAGACTCAGAGGATCTGATAGCACGACAACGAGAGACCGAACCGGACCACCCAGTACATCTACTGGGCGGTGTGGAAGTATTCTGCGATCCCAGCAGATTTCGGGAGATAGGGCCCCCCAACCCTCGCTGGAAGAAGGCTGTAGGACTACACCCCAAACATGCCAGTAAAATATCTAAGAAGCAGTTCAAGACGTTCCGTAGGTTGATGGAGTCCAGCAATATCGACGCTGTGGGTGAAGTAGGTCTAGATTATACAACACCTGAATCTGCTTGGCCAAAACAGAAGGAACTTCTAGAAGAAATCCTACAGCTGCTTCAAGAAAAGTCTGTCTCAAAGCCCCTAGTGCTGCATATTCGAGGAGGTGATGGAGACCCTTATGGTCATAAACCTGGTGAGGAGGTATTACAACTGGTACGTAAGTACTGTCCCAGGGAACAGTTCATACATTTCCATTGCTTCTCTGGGGATGCACCACAAATTCAACTCTGGCTGACCCACTTTCCAAATACTTATTTTGGGTGTACAGCCAGTGTAAGGCATGCCACGCCCCTTCAGGTATTCGCAATATCACAAATACCTGAAGATCGCCTTATCTTGGAGACAGACTCACCCTATTTTCCCCCTCCCAATTGTCCTAAACCAAACTCTCCCCAGTATATAGGAAGTGTTGGGTTTTTAATAGCCACAATTCGGGGCAGTACTCTCCATGAACTACTCCCTATCACGGTGAGGAACACCCGTACCCTTTATGGCTTCCTGTAACGTATAGGTCCCCCCATTTTGTTTGGTAAGGGGGAAGAAGGGAAATTAGGTTTATTATGTAACTTACACCTGTGGTGTGTCGTGACACTTGGCGCCTTCTTGGAGGTAAAAAGTTGTACATTGACATACTGCGGGGGTAAAAATGCATGATAAATAATTTATTATGTGACTTACACTTGTGGTGTGTCATGACACTTGCCTTCTTGGAGGTAATAAGTGTATATCGACAGACTGCGGGGGTAAGGGTGCATAATACAGATCCAAAAATCTGATTACTGTGTTAGTACACAGTCATTGGCCCTGGGATCTTCTTAGGAGGTGGAACAGATAACCAATGGCCGCATACTAACCCAACTTGTTTTTAGTTAATAGCTAGGGATGGCACTAATCAAGCCTGGGGACCAAAACATTCAGTTAAAATCCCTAGTTAAGGTATTATGTTCAGTATCAATACCTTGATAAAGAAATCAAGGTAGCTAGTCACTATACTATAAGTTGATGGCTAGTTAGTTAGAATTATTTGTACCCCATAAAAGTTGAGGTAAATAATTTCAGTTGAATACCCTGATAAGGACATCAAGGTAGCTAGTCATTATGCCATAAATTGATGACTAGTTAGTTATAATTATTTGTACCCCATGAAAGGTGAGGTAAATAATTGGATAGCTATTTTAACATAGCTAGCTCAGTATAACCGCTGGTACCTTGTACAAGGTAATGGGACATTGTTTCAGGCACTATGTTTATAGACTAGTAGCTCTTCCATCTCCCCTAGTAACAGTCCCTGGTGGATATTCTTAGGCTATTTCGCTCCCACAAGATCCCCTCAGGGTCCAGCCCTATTTAAATGAAGTTGGGGGGAGTGTTGTATGAACGGTTTCCAGTGCCCCTCTGGAAACCGTACTATAGCAATAATGGAACAACCCATCAGGACGCCACCAACGATAGAGGGCTGACTGGTATATAAACGTATCACCCTGGAGAATCCCGTAGGACGGATTACAGCAAGTGTGGATGCAAGTCATACCAAATCGTATACTAAAGCCTGCATCTACACAGCCACATCGCAGAGACAGAGTTGTCAAGCCTGACGATAGTCAGTTCAGGTAAGACAACATAACCTCGGCACTGATTACAACAGTATAGTAAGTAGTAAGTGGTTTATTTACCCAATCGTATAAAATGATTACAAAATAATGGTAACAAAAATCAAAAGAGAGAAGGGTAAATGGGGAGTCAAGAAATAGCTTGCAGCTAGTCTAGCCTGATCCCCGACATAGATTAAACAGTTATTGTATGGTATACTAAGATTGAACAGTTACTGTGTGATATACTAAGATTGAACAGTTACTGTATGGTATACTAAGATTGAACAGTTATTGTATGGTATAATAAGATTGAACAGTTACTGTATGATATACTAAGATTGAACAGTTATTGTATGGTATACTAAGATTGAACAGTTACTGTATGGTATACTAAGATTGAACAGTTACTGTATGGTATACTAAGATTGGACAGTTATTGTATGGTATACTAAGATTAAACAGTTATTGTATAGTAAACTAAGATTGAACACTTAATGTATGATATATTGTACTAAACCGTTAGTATGCCACACTTGTTTTTAATCCGAGTACCTAATTACGTACAACTGCCAAAAAGATACTTATTTTCCATAAGAACATTGGAATAAGTAGAGTAGAATCTAGCTGTTGGCTTTTGAATCCAACTATCAATACCAATGGCTAGGGAGATCTGATCTGATCGGATACAAAGCTAGACATCATACAGAGACGTTAACAACAGTGCCTGTCAGTAGTAATCCATCAGTCATGGGTTCTAATTGAATGAAATAAATACTGTAACAGCTCTTGTTTCTATGGCATTAATTTAAAAACTCAACACAGAAAGATGCCCTAAAAGACTGACTTTCCTGGACGTCGAATGAGATCTTCTGATTCAAAAGTTAACGGGCTATGATTGTATGACATCTAAAACTTATTTCATTTCCCAATGTTTTTAATTTTTAATTGTTATTGTTCAGCGCTTTTGAATATTTGTTTTAAAATAGAAAGGGCACTATAGAATATAAATAAATGTTTCAAAAAAATAATGTTAAAACAACAACATTAAAAGGAACGAAAGGTAAAGACAATGATGATTCTAGAGGGCAGGGGATGATACTTTTTTTTTTTAATTTGATAACGCGTGCAATGGGAAGTACAATCATTACGTTGGGATATATAAACCTGCTAATTTGTCGACAGCTGAGAATTTAAGAAGACACTAAAAGACTTACAGTGTACCGTTGAAGTCAGGCGACGGTCTTGTATAGACATTCACGTCTTTCTGAAAGCATACGAACATAAAAAATAAATCATAAGTTTAATAAATCACTTTATCATAAGTAATTGAACACAAGATTGACAAACTATTTACGCATAGTGGTGTTTCAGTATATGGAGAAGTGACAGACGCATGAAAAACAACAAAAATCTTATCACGTTCATTTAAATACATTTGATCATCAAGAACAGTGGATTGGATTGGCGTTTTGAAGTTATATGTAAAAAGTTCAATCAAGATGAATCAAAGAGTCAGAGCACATTTTGTTGTTACAAGTTATGCAGTGCGATGTTTCCAAGCTGGCAAGGATTTCCAAAATATACGGGTCATGGGAGGCTCAGTCTTGGCCTGAGTTGTGCTTAAACTTTCAACACTTGTATTTGGCTGAAAACTGGCGTCACGGAAGACCATTAACCCCTGCTTTCTGACTGAAACGTAGATTTTCAACCCCTTGTTTTAGAACCTTTTATAGACTCGGATTATGCTTGTCCATCGAATCCTAAGCTTGAGGGTACACCAGTCCTAGGCCTGTAAACATTAATTCTCCTGCCAGGCACCCTGTAGGGACACGTCTGTAAACATCAATTGGCCTGCCAGGCACCCTGTAGGGACACGTCTGTAAACATCAATTCTCATGCCATGCACCCTAGCCTGTAGGGACACGTCTGTAAACATTAATTCTCCTGCTAAGCACCCTATAGGGACACGTCTGTAAACATCAATTGGTCTGCCAGGCACCCTATAGGGACACGTCTGTAAACATTAATTCTCCGGATCCTGCCAGGCACTCTGTAGGGACACGTTTTGTCAAGTCACGTCTTCCTACGTGAAACTAAATGTAGACTTTTGACACATATTTTTTCCCTGATACTAGCTACTTTTGACACCTGACTAGTTTTGACAACTTCGTGGATTTTATGCTTTAATATTAGGATTCCTCCCAGGGGTGCACACTTGACCATTCTACTGCCAAAGTACCCCAGGGCTCGTCTTATCAAGAAGTAATAGGACCACGGCATTGATGTGTGTAGAGATAAAAGAGCCTCAATGTATTAATTTCGACAGCGAATTTCATAGATATTGATAGACTGTCGACAGTCGTTCGTGTCTTTTTTGCTACGTTTTATCTAAAACTAAAGTCGTCACCTCGCTCCGATCCGGAGCAATACTATAAAGTAACCGCGTACTGATTGAACAGCGAGTGCCGGGGGCACGAGCCTTCGGTACTCGCAGTTCCTATCAGTACGTATTAATATTCAGTGCTACGGAGCGAGGCGACGATTTTGTTTTAGATAAACGTAGCTTAAAAAAGGCACGAACGACTGTCCACAGTCTAAGATATTGGCAGCTACATGTACATCCTGCAGCAACACGAATCAATGGAGGCTATGTCGGACACGACCGGTATGTACATGTATAGGCTATGAAAATTTGTTGTGCGACTGGATTAAATCATGAGTGAACATTTCACAGACATATCACGTGATCGCTTCATGATCATGGCTGACAATCTGTTTTCAGAAAGATAATATTATTAGTATTGTGTTGAGCTGATCGTCGTAAACAGTGATAACTACACTTTGACTTAAAATAGCTTTGTTGAAGTTCAACGAAACGACTATAACCGTTTAAGAGACAGACGACCCAGATTTAAACACGTAATCGTTGGCGATCTTCGTTGGGCACACCAGTTCAATGTAACACACGGTGGATGTGACGTAACAAGTTCCATGTTTGATCTAACGCTGTATCTGCAGTATCAGAAAACGGTCAAACGATCAAATATATGAACATAGCGATAAGATTTGATCATTCCAGAAAAATTGACATGATTGTATGTCAGCCAGTGCGGTGGCTTTTTTAAAACGAGTCCACAAAACATGTTTATCATTAATTCATGCCTGAAATGACAGCAAGATATAATTGCTTGCGTAACAAACATATGATAATACGATGGAACCCTGTCTATAAGATGAAATCTCCATATTAGCCAATATAACAAACAGGAGTCCATCTCTAGCTTACTAGTATATTTAATCGTCTAACAATAGACAGTTTAGGTACCATGTCATTTTAACGACGTAAATCCCGTGGGTGTTTGGACCCCGTGGGTGTTTATTTCACATCGTCTTATCGATATGTGTAGGGGTTGTTTACGAAAATAGGGGGAGGGGCCGGGAGAACACAACGCGGTACAAACAGCAACAATAACAATTGACAAAGGGAAGGTGTAACCCGTATTTCTTCAATTTATCGGCTGTTGACAACAGATTTTCAGGATCGAGAAATGATTTCCAAAAGCTTGACTATTTACTCCCTAATTTCACTCGTAGAGGGAAATCATTCTTTGTATCAATGTTTTATTATACACCAGAAAACTGTTGTCTAGATACCAAAAAAAGTCGCACAATGTCGCACATTACAATTATATTATATTAAATTATTTATATCATGAATTTCTACACGCGACATATACATATACACCTAATGGATACAATCCAAACTACTAAGCTATCACGAACTTATTACACAGTAGGACCACTCGATCTGACTAGTGGTTAGTCCTGCTTACATGACGGTGCACGAGTCTGTATTACTGACTTGACTCTAAACACCAGAGGGACAATTGTCAGAATCGAGTCCCGAATTCCTCCGTATGCAAGCAGGACTAACTAGTGGTGTATGTACGGTGGACGAGAAGGACATTTCCGCGCTCTCAATGATTGGGCGTTCAAAGCAATTTCCGCGCTCTCAATGACAGAGTTCAAAGCAATTTCCGCGCTCTCAATGATTGAGCGTTCAAAGCAATTTCCGCGCTCTCAATGACTGGGCGTTCAAAGCAATTTCACCGCTCTCAATGACTGAGCGTTCAAAGCAATTTCCGCGCTCTCAATGACCGCTCTCAATGAACGAGTTCAAAGCAATTTCAGCTCTCTCAATGATAGAGTTCAAAACAATTTCAGCTCTCTCAATGATAAGAGTTTCAAAGCAATTTCCGCGATGTCAGACATTTCCGCAACAGAAACGATTTCTCTGACAGAAGCGATTTCCCAGACGTACAGAAGTGGAATCCCCACAAGTCACGTGTTAGTGACCCGGAAGTACATGTAACTGGTAAAAATTGTGGACACAGTGACGGTGCCTGTGTGTACACATTGTCATTGATAACTACAGTAGGTATTGTCAGAGATAGCTATAGTAACAGGTATTGTCACAGATAACTATAGTAACAGGTATTGCATCCATGGCCAGAAGTCATATATTTTGCAGGAAATACATTTTTACATTTAACTCATGCACGTTTTACATTTTTTTAAACAGAAGTTAGAAATCATTATTTACATTCTCTGACTGCACGAAATACATTCTAAGACCGGGCGGACGGTCCAGGGAGCTTGTAATAAATGCATTTAATACATTCTAGAGTTGCACGAAATACATTCTAGTATTGGGAGATTTAATGCCGTAACAGTAACAGGCATTGTCCGGGATAACTATAGTACCAGGTAGTGTCAGAGATAGCTATAGTAACAGATATTATCAGAGATAACTATAGTAACAGGTATTGTCACAGATAGTTGTTGCGGAAAGCTTGTGGGTGTCACGCCCCGGGTGCCTGTATATGGCTCGTCTGATTTTTCCCAGTACTTCAGGTCTAGATATCCCGTGTTTTATTCGAAACACACTTTTCATATGCCAGTCAGTTGCTGAGGGGTGGAGTCTTGGTCAGGTAGCTATAGCAACACTTTTCTTCCTCCCCCTCTCTCTCTCTCTCTCTCTCTCTCTCTCTCTCTCTCTCTCTCTCTCTCTCTCTCTCTCTCTCTCTCTCTCTCTCTCTCTCTTCTGTTAAAACCTACTTCTTCCTTTAGGGAAACGTTTTCTAGTATGCCTCCGTGAGGTTGAGGCGTTTATTTTCACGAGTTGGTCGTGATATTTCAGGTTTCTTGGGTTGTGCCATAGTCTAGAGACGCTGGCTTGGCGAATGTGTCTGTACTCAAGTTTATATAGTGTATGTTCTGCCATACACAAGGTCAATCGAACAGCTTGATGTGACGGAGAGGGTTTTTCACGCTTATCGAAGGCTTGCTAACGCTACCACTTATTAGCTTTCGTAGGCAATCTATTCTAGTGTTTTATTAGGTGTTAAATATCAGAGTTTTTCGTGTACTTTCCACGAGTTCGTCACACTATTTTTTTCTCTTTAACATAATAATGACGGTTCTAGGGCATTCCCCCCCCCCCCCCGAAAAAAATGCTCTCGGAGAAAGGCCTCAGGTGGGATAATTACATACTAGGGCATGGTCGAAAGTGGTCCTGTTTATGAGTTAATTAGAAATCAAATCCCATGTTTATCGCACGTCGTTTTTTTCTAAAATTTCATTTCATTATCAATATTTCAGTCTTTATCAGCATGTTTGAAATGAAAGTGTATGTGTATTTGTAGGCGTGATTGGGGGCATTTATCCTACGGGTTGTTTGTCTGGGGGCGTAGTGTCCTGTTACCAATAATCACAACATCATAGTCCTTTCATCTTACACAAATATCAATTTCTTGATAACTTTCATATATACTGACTGCAACCAATGTTGGAATAGTTGTTTCAACATTCTGATGACAACACGTGAAGTCTATCCTCGATACTCTGTCTGCATACTGACTAGGTGCGTGACTAACGACGTCCAAGTGAAATCCCAATCTATCCAGATATGATGTGATTCGTTTCTGACGTAATTTCGAACCATGAATACGTGTTTAAACAATCAACATTTGAAATTACATGTGAATTTGGAACTTGGTATTTTAGGTGTTGATATCGAAATTCGAACTGTCGTTTTTTGAAACACAATCAAAATCAAACCACAAACAACGTTTCACGTTTCAACGTTTTACTGGAAAGTTAGGGACACCTTTTACTCGTACTATCTACAGTTTCTATGAAGTTTGCAGGTTGTTTACAAAAATGATATCAAAGCGAAGATCAAAGGGAAGCAAAGACAACAAGTAACAGATAGCGTTGGAATATGAACATATCCTTTTGGACGTCCTAAATGTACAAATAAATTGTAAATTTGTAATCAGATGTTTGGGGTGGGACCTCGTTTCTGGCGCAAATTGCATGACTGACTGACACCAGCCATCCATCCCATACAATGACGGTTGTTTGTACATTATACAAGAATTGTTTTTAGGTAGTGAGTTATCGTCGGCATTATTTTTTCAATCAAATGTATTTATTGTGATGTCATACCGACGATGTTATACAGTTTAAATATATTTGTGTTGTTACCTAGACGGGGATGGGGAGGGGCCGGCTGCGTAACTAGACTGTGTAAAATAAAATAAGATGACTCTGCTGAGACTTCCAAATCCAAACGGTAAACCCAAACTCTATACATTCCACACACCCAAAAACTTACAGAGCTCGAGACCCTTGATCTTAATACTTAAGACGGCACTTCGCACAAAACCCCTACCCCTTTCAAGCACATTTTGGGTGAATCGACGTAACATAGTCATTACTATACGTTTGTGTTAAACCTCAGACCACTATGAACACAAGGTTGCCGAGCTTAGAATATTATTAAACCAGTATTCTGACATGATAGTTTATTATACCCTATGTGTGAATTCCTCGTACTCAAAGTGGGGCTATCGATTTAATGTGCCACGTCATGCCCGATGATCGACGGGATATTCCCTGCGATGTCTCTTTGAGTCGAGCCTAGTGGCACAAATGTTACAATAATGTAACGATAAAAAGTGCACAGCTGAGAAAAGTGAAACATGGTTCATGTTTTGATTTTCGATGAGTCTCAAAAAATGGATGTTCAAAAATCGATATCAACATCCAAAAATGAACTTCGAAATTACTTGTATTTCTAAATGTCGATTGCTTAAAAACGTGTTCATGCTTTGAAAACGAACCATATCATCTCTTGATAGATAGGATTTTACTTGGACGTCGTTAGTCACGCACTCGACTATCTTTCAATCTCAAACTATTGGAAGTCTCAGATTGATACACCATAAATACATTTGCGAAGTGTCTGGGCTACATAATTTTAATCATTCAAGGACATAAAATTGATATTACATATAGTGGACATAAATGAGTTACAAATTACTGTCGTGTTCTGCAACATTTTCTGCTGAAGACATTTTTATTTTTCATGAACATCAACTGGCATTTGTAAAGTGATTATTTCTCCCCCAAGCATACTAAGTGCATTGTTAAAATTTATGGATGGGGTACCAATCTTTCTAAAAATCTTGCATACAACAATTGAGCTTCTGCATGACTCCTCCAAATTCTGTACTTGTGTGTACACATGAAACATATGTCTGGGAAATCGCTTCTGACAGAGAAATCGTTTCTGTTGCGGAAATGTCTGACATCACAGAAATCGCTTTGAAACTCTTATCATTGAGAGAGCTGAAATTGCTTTGAACTCGGTCATTGAGAGCGCGGAAATTGCTTTGAACGCCCAGTCATTGAGAGCGCTGAAATTGCTTTGAACGCCCAGTCATTGAGAGCGCGGAAATTGCTTTGAACGCTCAGTCATTGAGAGCGCGGAAATTGCTTTGAACGCCCAGTCTTTGAGAGCGCGGAAATTGCTTTGAACGCTCAGTCATTGAGAGCGCGGAAATTGCTTTGAACGCACAGTCATTGAGAGCGCGGAAATTGCTTTGAACGCTCAGTCATTGAGAGCGCGGAAATTGCTTTGAACTCTGTCATTGAGAGCGCGGAAATTGCTTTGAACGCCCAATCATTGAGAGCGCGGAAATGTCCTTCTCGTCCACCGTAGTGTATGTCTAGATTTGTGTTGGGAAAGATAACCTTTGAAATGTCATATCATGGTCTTTGTTTAGACTTCTTCTCTATTGAGACTGAGTTACATGTTCATGTCATTTACAAAAACGTACGTAATAGTTCCTAACAAAGTCGTTCGACTACAAACATTTCGAAATCGCATTTATATATATTACATCAACAAGTGCCATACATTATTACATCATTTACATATACAGCGGTACTGTCAATGCACGTTACAATAGTTAATACACTTGTAAACATACTCACCGAGCTTTTATACAGTTTCCAATCATCCTTAGATTCGTATTCAATTACTTTAGCGAGGCAGCTTGTTCCGATTGCCTTGTAGTCAGTCATATTGTGTGCATACACTTCCTAGCTTGTACTCGTCGCCTACTAAGAGTATCTAATATTCACGTGCACCTGACGGAATTATTTCTGCACATGCGTAGCAGCGTTACTACTGTCGTTCATGGCATGATATCATCGTATTATTGAATAGAACACCACACGTTCAACACCTCAGTTAAAACTAATGATATTGCATTATAGCTTATTTAAACAGCTTCATATGACATCTTGAAAATGTTCTTTCGTCATCAAAATATCAACAGTTTTAGTGGTATTCACTGAAAAAGCCGACGGCTGCTGTTTTGGGGCTATCGGTCCGTCGTTATGTTCTTCGATTTTCTAGTCTCATTTCGTAGTCTTCAGTTAGAGAGTCGTCTTTGTTTGGCCAGAGGAGCGTGGGGGTCGGAGAAATTGTCGAAAACCTCTTTGAAATTATAGTATTGTTATCCTCATCCTCCGGATAATACTACAACACAACTACGAAAACACAACTTCAGAAGGCCCTTGCAAAAAATTTATATGGAGGACGACCAATTGAATACAACTAAGTGATGAGATGTCTATTGCCTGCAAAGTTGTTCCTATAAACTTATATCACACACACACACACACACACACACACACACACACACACACACACACACACACACACACACATATATATATATATATATATATATTGTATCGGAGGCTATTAGAATAATTTCATTCACTGTGTAGAATTCTCAAAAAAAGTTAATTTCTTCAATCAACAGTGCAATACTGGAGAATTCCAATATTTCAACGACTGACAGCCATCTCTGTCTGGGAACGAGGCACTAAACGTTTATATTTCTTTCAGCCAAGTCGAGTTCACACGAGAACGATATATTACAATTGCTAAATGTCTGGTTTCAGGCTTTTGCAAAGCATGACATGACAATTTAGGTTTTGGCTGACACTCTCGGATTGTTTGTTCTTATGTTTAACCCAAGTACAGTGTGGACAACCACGTGTTATCCAATGAAATGATAGACCTATGTGTATGCATGAATGAATGGTGACAAAGTAAATGATACTCGATAATCCCAAATTCATCTCCGAGGTTTATCAGATTCTTTCCAGTTATCCTTGACTACATCAATTTACCGCTCACAATGGTCAAAGCAGACACAAATAGATCATTAAGATTCGTTTTAACACGTTCTTGTGTCCGGATTGTTATCGTTGCCTAGATAACGAGGATGTCTAACTTAGATACATCCTAAACCACTGATTTGATATTGGGCGTTCGCTGTATAGGAGAATCTCACACTGGAACACGCATACACTTCCTACACGAACCAAATCGGAAACCGTGTGTTTACGAGCTTCGCGTTCATTACGAGACGAAATTATAATAAAAAACAGAACGCCCCAGGCCCGTCTTTGTGCAGGTTTCGTAAACAGGGTTACAAACTGGTAAACCGCTTCTAAATATCATAGCCACAATAAAAGAATCATGATACAAAAATACAGATAATAACCTCATGGGTTTCAATGGGAAGGTGTCAGGATTGCCAACGTGGCTACAAGTAAATTTAGCCGAAAGTCCTCTTGGGGAGCAATTACACCCTAGTCATGGTGATTGTATGTCATATCTTTCAGTCATGAATTACGCGCTATTGATAGTCTTACATACAAGCGTAGATGTCAATGTTCTGACGTCACATCGTTATTACAACGCTTTGCGAACTAGTATCATGCACTTGAACACTCTTTGGCATTTAATGATGTAAAAATTGTATAGCGCTGAAACGTTAAAGATGCGTATGCACTAGCTACAACCGAAACATTTTGTGAAACTGTTTTGTTAGATATTGGACTCACTCGTAATACCATACACCCTGGATAGTATGGAATCACCTGTGGGTAAACACATTTATCTACATGTTATGGTAATAATTCTTATCAAATTGAATTCTGGGTACGACTCCTAAAATCAGCGCCCCCAACACAATCATAATTTCAATTTATTACAATACTACTTATAAGTTATCGATAACACCAATCTGGCATTAATACATAACGTGTCTAATTATTGGTATTTCGCATTGCTGATTGTCTGATTAACAAAAATATATTCCAGTGTTAGCTAGTGCACCTTTAACGTATTCGTATTAGAACGTGTACACAAACTTCAATTCCATGATGTACACAATATACTCTATAATTGAGATACCATGTGTAATAACCAAAAGATCTCATTCCATCATTATTTTTTTTTAACATGGTGGTGGTGGTTCATTATTTTTATACAATAAAATTGTTTTAGTCATTTTTGTTTCACTTTTTGCATATTTTATTTATTAAACACCAAAGTTTTGCAGGTTCTCACATCAGTGTTATCTTATCAGTGAAGCCTTATAAGGATATGATTCTTACCAGTTTTTTCTAAAGCTCTGTGAGAACTGTTTGTTCACACATTATCATTTCATAAGACACGTGTTCAAACTCATCATCACGTGTCCTAGTATGACGGAGCCGTTCATCAATAAATCCCATGCTCATAACATTTTAGGTGTAAGGGAGCCAAGACAATGATGATGATGATGATGATGATGATGATGATGATGATGATGATGATGATGATGATGATGATCATGAACACGACGACAATGGCGACAATAACAATTTTTGACTTGCTTACGTCAAAATGCCATCGCGATGACCTCTAACAAGCATCCATGTTCAAATCTGGTTTTTGATGCTAATGTTGGCATAGGCAGACAGGCTGAAATTACAAGACCGTGAAAGTGCAGAATCGAACTTCGTTCTTGCCCATAAAAAACCTTCTATTTGTAGATTCTTAATTGTTTAATTGAAGGAGCGAATTGAAATAATATTATACTATGATGGTAGTACAATACATAATGCTATGTATATATTGTAAGCTTACTATGGAAACTAATTTGTTTATGAATCAAAGGACGATAAATTGGATACCAATGCCACGTTATGATCCAGCATCTACTACAGCGTCACGCAATAATATGCTTACTCAGTGTTAGCATCTTTGAAAATTAATGCTGTAGTCTTATTGCAAACGATAACAATTAACTTGCAAGGCTAGGTGTAAAATAGTCACGTGATATATATACTTGACGTGCATCAACCGTTCGAAAACCCTGGGTCATATGTATATGTATGTATATATATATATATATATATATATATATATATATATATATATATATATATATATATATATATATATATAAGTACTAATAATAGTACAGTATCAAGTAAGATACAAAGGAGCCGTTACACAGTGTTTCATGCTTTCGCAATCATCGGACGATTATATTTGCTCCAGTATAGACATATGGTATATGCTGAGTATATATATATATATATATATATATATATATATATATATATATATATATATATATATAATATGACAATGCATGTAGGATTACTGCATATTAAATATGATATAATCACAGTTCGACATAGAAATGGATCACGTGCACTCTGCACGCTGCATGCTGGAATACTTGTCCTATCTATAGGCCTAAAGCCTTTTGTAAATCTTCATGCCAATCAAATTGCAGATTAGGAATAAATCTTTCAGTCAATGATTTGGGAGACAGATGTCCTTGGAGTTGAAAGATATTAACACCTCGGGTCTTGTTTGGGTTCCTAGAGACAGACGAGAAAAATTGTAAGAAATGAGTTAATATCATATGTCATATATTATAACCTCCCCCCCCCCCCCCCTCAGCAATTAATAATTTATGTATAAATACGTATACACGGATTAGGAATACTATAAACTGTGTTTGCTAAAATGTAAATATAGGAGACGAGGAAGAATCCAATCCGACATCTGCACCAGATTACTATACATGTAAAGGCAAATAATTAGTTACATGACTGTTAACAACGTCGATACCACCAGTGACATGTATTTGTTCTGTGATTCAAGCCCTAGAAACGTGTGCACTTTCTATCTATGTACATATGGACCAGCAACTCATTTAACTAGAGAACCATGCGTGTTAAACTTCAAAATAGTGACCACATACGAGATGTGAATTCTACACTCTAAGGAGATCATAGAGACAAAAAACTAATATATCATTATGACAAAGTTTTTAGGTGATTTGAGTGATTAGGTCAAATTTGTCCTCGACAGGCGTGAGAATACTTACCCCTCAACGCTATAGAGATATATAGCAGATGGATAGGTAGTACCACGAACACAGCCTTTGACATTGTCTTTGTATTTGGGATGCTCCACTCCTCTCCCTTCAATTGACAACAATATTAAGACAGAATGAGTGAAAATCATATACATCAATAGAAGAACAATTAAACACAAACACCGTGTATACATAGATATATAGATACATAGAGTGACAAATACATACATACATACATACATACATACATACATACATGCATGCATACATGCATACATGCATACATACATACATACATACATACATACATACATGTACATACATACATACACACACATAGACACACACACACACACACACACACACACACACACACACACACAACCACACACCCAGCCAGGGAAGGAGAGGTAACAATCCTATAAATCAGTCAAAGTGTATCTTTTATTTGAGTCGGTGTGTCTTGGACCATAAATCCACAGACCATTTTTAAATTAACGTCAATTTTGTTTCTCAGGAGTAAAACTCACCGTTGTGGGTGGTAAGCTACTTGTACATAAACATACGACTGACGTCACATTGAAATATAGTTCTACAAACCACTAATTAGACATTTAACAATATGATAGAAACTTACAATAGAGAAGGATCAGATTCTTATCTAGGTATCGCTTGTAACCTAACAAGTCTATGAAATCACGTGCAGACACCAAACCTTTCAATAAAGGTACAGAAACGGAGCGAATGATCTTCAAATTCTGTCAAAAGATGAATATTCAATAGCTTTAATGAGTTTATGTTTAATGTCAATTGCAATCATACAAATATGGCTGACCAACTACCTCAATGACTTGACACATGGGTGACACGTGACCATGCTGTTTCCACCTATGACTGTTTGTGTGGCAATATGTTTTTGTCATTGAAAATTTTAACGTAGACAAGTACGTATTATAATCGTGTGTCTACCCACATCAAATCCTTCTATGTATTGGAAATGCACCAAGGTCAAACCGGTGCAGCCACACAGATGAGATTAAATTTTTATAGCGTACATTTTGTGGAAAAACACATTTACGCAAAATCATAGAATCGGTTGTCGGTTGGTTACGTTTTAGACATCTTCTTCAATTTGCTATTTCTTGGCAATCGGGCAAAGTTTATGTGGTTTGAAATGATGAAATGTCTCTCCAGAACCCAAAGTTTATGAAAATGCATGTATTTCCTGAAGCGACATTCCCTGTGATAGATACAAACAATATCCCTCAAATCTGATACTTATATGACAATACACACCTCATCAATTTCCTCCACAATTTCCATTCCTCCACGTAGTGCTGATTCCCATTTCTTATGTTTCTCAAGGTCCCACACAAGGTCAAACACTGTCTCAGGCGAGGCAGCCAGTTCGTACATTGTCTTATATCTAAAATGTGAGATAAACAACTTACAGTACAAGCTGTGTTGATAAGGCTGAAGAGTGCATGCAGTCGGAACAATTTTCGTTTGCAACAAATGTCTACATTGATACAAGAAGACGGACGTATACTTTAAGTTTATTGTAAACTCGTATTTACTCATACACAAAATTAATTGTACACACATTTCCTTCTCCTCAAGACATTACTGTGAATACAAATTTGTCTGTTACGACGAAAACATTAATATGAGCTAATCAATTGAAATTGCGAAAAAAAAATGCTGAAGTGCATTTGTCGATTTGTGTAGTGACCAGATTTGAAAGACTGATATCATATGAAAGTTGGAACGACTCACTATGCGTGC
This sequence comes from Glandiceps talaboti, assembly GCF_964340395.1. NCBI lineage: Eukaryota > Metazoa > Hemichordata > Enteropneusta > Spengelidae > Glandiceps > Glandiceps talaboti. The sequence goes on along the minus strand of NC_135566.1, from coordinate 20,306,972 downwards.
AGTCTATTAGTATCCCATTATTGATGTACGCCCTCCTGCGTCACACCACTAACATTTTACAACTTATTGTCGGTTACATTTATCGTATCTATCGATTCCTATAAAAGTGGTCTCATCGTTAAATTGTCATCTCTTATCCATGTTACCATGGATACATTGTAGCAGTTTATTTCAAATGTTATAAGGCATCAGCCCATCGCACAAAACATTTTACATAACAGTAGACAAAAAAAAGAACAAAGAACTGAATAACATTCTACTAATAATTAACGGAAAAATAATTAAAGGTAAAAATATGATAGGGGAGAACATATACATCTATGTTTGCTGAACAAAACTAGTACGAGTGTTGAAAGCTTTATGAACAAAAATACATTGCATACATTGCGATAAGCTCATAAAACATTATCGCATCTAATAACAAATAGTGCTACGAAAATAACTTGTCATTTTAGAGGTTATAAATAAATGTAAACTGCAGATTTGATGTTTATCTTTGTCTGTTTTAAGACAAGGAGATGGAGGTTTAGTAGCTTTGAACAATTGTGTACGTTTTACTATTTAGTCCTTGATTACTTTGATAGGTGTTTCAGAGCAACCACTATATATATGCCGTGAATTTTTTTTTTAAATTTTTTTTTGGGGGGAATATATAATAATAGCTAAAAGAATTCTTCAACCCCCATGAGTATACTAATATATATATATATATATATATATATATATATATATATATATATATATATATATATATATATATATATATATATATATATATATATATATGTTGAGGGGAGAAGAACATCAAGTCGGGTTTTTCGTCTCTACAAGCCTGTTTCGTGAGTAAATATATATATAGTTCTGGAACACTTTTGATAGTTCTGGAACACTTTCTTAGTTGTAACTCGGAGTCTCACGCATAGTGCGATCATCAAACAAAGATCATCAGAGTTGTCTGATGATCGCACTATGCGTGAGACTCCGAGTTACAACCAAGAAAGAGTTCCAGAACTATCAAAACTATATTCAACCCCCCCATATATATATATATATATATATATATATATATATATATATATATATATATATATATATATATATATATATATATATATATATATATATATATATATATAACTCGGTGAGTATCAATCTGCTAAGACAGTGCTCTATACCGCAGTAGCAGAGCGCAATAGTTTATATATTATATATATATTATAATTTCATACTAGTGTCCACGGCCATTGCTCTGTTTGATACAACCATATAGAAATCAATAATAAACTGCACATTCAACACTTTAATAACAGGATCGCAACTTCTTGCTACATCGTTTGTCTAAATTAAATAAGGCAGGTGGGCGCCAATACTTTAATATTTGTCGTTTAAGTTTGCATTTTATTTCGTTTAATTTTGACAACATTTGGTAATAAACTGTATTTTAATTCAATCTTACTATCTTAAAGTGTAGCATGCATGTGAAATTTCTTATCTAATTGGTTTCTGTGTGGTTGTATCAACCAGAAATAAATAGTGAACGCTACCATGGAACGGGTTGTATCTGAGAATAAACACTAGTTGTAAACTGAGCGATGTGTCGTGTTTGTTAAGCCTGAGAAGTGAGAAACAGTTCCATACATAGAATTGTGAGTTTGTGTTTGGAAGGTCTTGACGGACAAACACTGTTCCTGATACTTACACGTTACCCTTGTAATCCGACGATTCTTTATAAAATATCTCAACACCTTTCTGAAAAAGTAGGAAACACGTCATTATTTGTATAATATTCCGATTCAGAATATATGAGTACGACTAGTACTGTACCAGCATACACTATATTTGGTATTTAAATTCAGGACAGAAAATAAACGATTTAGTCCTGGTTTTTGGTAGTACATTCTTTGAACTATTTCGGTAACTTTGTTATAATTAGTTCTATCCCAATATGCGATCTGTGGCTTGTAGTATAACTCCATTAATATCCAACAACAACGGTACAAGGTACGCACTGTATCTGGTCAATCACAAGTTCTTCGGTTTTGTGTATTTTATTTTATCGTTTTTAAAACTCGCGCACTAATTTAAAACAATCCGGTGGTGAAAATGACTTCAAATCGGATGTAAAGTGATTATGAAATATGTATAATCCAACGATTCCAAATTTTAAAAAAGTGAAACAGCGTGCGAAACCGAAAATAAATGAACTAATATTTGTCACTCTATTACTTTGAATTAGTGGGCGAGTCATATGTATTGTAAACGAGACGATGTATGTGTAACCTAGCAACCTAGACGGAAGAGGTGAACAAATAGACTGATCTCAATTCAATATTTTCAATTAACCACACACTGTTATAACACTTATACTACCAAAATAGAATTTCCATGGAAACAGTGTTATCAGCAGTCTAAAGGAGTTCGATTCGGCTAGCTCATCTTTTTTTAGAATGGTATAAAATTGTAACTAAAATATATGTTGTTGTTTTTCGTTTTGATATGATAGTGATATTGAATCAACTTATGTTGAACTCCATTCTTGTGATCTATACAACATTTTGTATTCAAATCCTGACCATATTACAACACGACGAAATACAGTCACCTGAAATTGCTTAGTAATCATTTTTACAAGGACGTGTTGATATCTATAATAAATTTGAAGTTTTAGTTTCCACATTCTATTTTCAAATCGCTATGGCTGACCAAAGGCAGGGACCTATATTGGAACAATGGTCATTCTATTCTTCCTGGGAGCATAACCCCCCCCCCCCCCAGCTTCTATATGTAATTACATAGATTGAATCCTTCATACTTTCCTTCTATCCTATCAGGTGCAAAATAAAAACAAAGAACGGCCAGTTTGAGAAAACCCTTTTGATCGTAGCAGGCGAATCGGATATGTATCAAATTTTGGGTAAAAGTATCTAACATGACAGTCAATGTTTATGGATGGACACGTCATAAAAGGTGAATATTGATGTCACCATGTCTTGAATCAACGCAGTCTAAGCCTCGGTGGATTAGGCCCTGGAAAGACGACAAGCGTCCAGGCTAGCAAGAACATCTTCCTTCATAACAACGTACACATTGATGACCCAATAGTGGCATCGATCCGAGGTAGGTACTAAATTGATATGGGACGCCTTACTTATTGATTACTTATCTATTTACGACATATATATTCACGCTACCAGTGAAATAAAACGTTTCGAACCTAACGCTACCGGTTTTACACGTGCCTTATCTCTTAGGACATCACCACCAAACCCGTTCTTATCTGATAAAATAGTACATTGACAACCAGAGATCAGCTGTTCCATGGGGTCAATTCTGTGTACCAAAAACTGAACAATGATTATTCTACAATCTACCTATTTACAGAAATATGTTCAAACTGGATCGATCACATTTAACTTTAATACATTTGATTCCATACAGTGTCACACTGATATACAATACTCAACGTGGCAGACATGCACTTAACAATGATTAAACGGGGAAGATTTCTGACGGAGACATTTCTTCAAGTTTCCATATTTCAATAACTCTATACATATCCAGTGGGTCAGAAGATTGTACATTGTTGTAAATTAAAGCATAATTATTTTAAGAGAATGTATTTTCTACATTTCTACATCAAATATGACAGATAGAATGCACACATATACCGGTACCAGATCTATGTGGATACAGATTCCGGCGACCGCAATATTCGCTATATGGTGACCGAACGACTGAGTTCCTGTGGAAATAAACGACAGGACAACTCCTAATTTTACTTACTGAAGTTTTCCATGGCTTCCAATCTTCGGCTATTTTGTAGGCTTCAACTTTTTCTAACGTTTCAGCTGCAATTGCTCGAAAGTCTGTCATGTTTGGAATTCGACGTTTGCAAAACTAAAATACACTCTATATGAGTAATCGAATGGGGGAATGAAATACATTAGATAAACTTAATAATTAGCTATGTGGTTAATCAGCTGATTACCAACATAGCTAGAGAGGTCACGTGGGTCGGGTCAAAGGGCATCAACTTCTGATAGCAGAATGTGTATTTATTAAAAATAGCGTTGTAGCACAATTGTTTTAAAAATGTTTACCCAGATGCTGATCCATGCTAGGTATATGTGTTCATTAGCATTATCCAGTTGCCTATCCAGGCCTATTCTTATCTTTGCAATATATGTGATCATTTGGCTGCTGCTATTGGCGTGGTCAGTAGCATACATTTTTTGAACGTTCGTTCACTTGACTATGAATCCCTGATGTTATCTTTGCGATATACCATCATCATATGGCTGTTGCTATGGAGGTGGTCTTCTTACTAGGTATAGTTCATACATGTGTTAATGTGTATTCATTATATTAACCCCTGTTGTTATCTTTGCAATGTACGTGATCATTTCGCTGTTGCTATGGGCGTGGTCTTGTTGCTAGGCACATTTACATGCATTTTTTGAATGTTTACTCATTTGTCTATTAATCCCCCTTGTTATCTTTGCAATATATGCGATCACTTGGCTGTTGCTATGGGAGTCGTCTTGTTGCTAAGCATATTTGCATACACTTTTTGAATGTTTGCTAACTTGCTTATCAGTTATTTTAGCAAAATATGCTGGCATTTGGTTCTTGCTATAGGGCATGGTCATGGTTGCGAGGCTAGGGCCAGTTGTGTCAAAACGTTCCGATCAAAATCTGCAGAATAACACTTCTAAAAACATCTCACCAAATTTCAGCACATTGACCAAGTACTTTTTGAGATATAGGATTTTGACCAAAATTCATATTGTTGATGAGGTCATTAGATGCTTAATATTTCTTCATCTATACGCTCCCAAATGCATCCCCATTAAATTTCAGCCCAGTAGTTTTGAAATTATAGGTTTTTGACTAAAAAGACAAATGTTTAGACCTAACTTGCATATCAGTGATGAGATCATCATGTCATGGACAATTCTCAACCTACACACCCCTAAGAATGTTCCCACCATAATATATTTTACACCAATATGCCTAGTAGTTTTTGAGTTTAAGTTTTTTTGACAAAACATGCCATTTTTTTACCTAAATCACACACCTGTAATGCGATCATTTAGCTTTGTACAATTTCCCACCTAGATACCACAAATAATGTGCCCACAAAATAACAGGGCAGTCGGTCTGGCGGAGATGAGTTTAAGTCGTCCACACCCCCCCCCCCCACACACACACACCCATACCCACACAGACAGGCAGACAGACATATAGACAGACAGAAACAGACAGACAGACAGACAGACAGACAGACAGACAGACACCGCACCATGCCTATAGCACCACTGAACCTTATCAGTTCAGTTGTGCTGAAAATATATTTTGCTTTCGAAAAATATTCAATCGATACATATCGTACAATCGTACAGTAATATAGCCATGCTAATCATTCTCACTAACTAGATATACTACATCCTTTCATTTTAGTGTTTACTGCCTCTGTTTGATGCTGCCATACAGAAACCAATAGGAAAAGGCACCTCCTACACTTTCCGATAGCAAGATCCAAATTTCTTGCTACATTTTGTCTACATGAAATACTGCAACTCGATGCAGACACGCGGGTGCCATTGTTTTCGAATTCACGTCTGCATTCGATGTCTGCATGGTGGCACGTTTGGGAGTCTTCATTAATTACAAAGGGGCGGGCAAATCAACCCCAGTCTGTGGCATAAACTGTGACCATTCCCCCAGTCCATTGTGCTAAAAGTGACCTTCCCTCAATTTCCTTTCTCTAAAATATGACACTCCCCATGTTCAAATATTTCAGTAAAAACATTTTTTTAACACTGCCTCCAGGTGGCGTAGTTGTTAGACTTAAAGATTAGTAGTCCTGGGTTTGAATCTCACAATCAGTGGCTGCACAAAAGTTGAAAGTTCCGTAATGGTAATCTTCCTAGATAGTTTATAAAAGAAGGTAGTCTGAATTGTTCCACCCTTCAGTATGGAGGGATTAATACGTACACATTGTACACTTTCTATTACAGACACTACGTGTTATTGACACTACAAATCGTCACATCTCATCAGATTTCAGTTTCTATTATACATAGTAGGTATGACCACCTAAAGTTCTCTAACATGACTTTGCTATATTTACAATAGTAAAGCCACCTTTCCCCCTGCCAATGATGCAGCCATTGGATGTGCGACATGCTGACCTTCACTATAATGATATCGATGTCAAGTAAGTCTGAAACATATTCTTTAATATAGTCTTACTGTCTAGATGCTATTACACTTTGTTTCACTGTGTAGTTGCTTTTGACTGAAAGCGTCTGGATAGCCTAAACATTGACTTAAAGAGTAAAACCTCCAGAGCTTACAGGGGAGATCCCCCTATGACCCACATGAAAAGTGGACATATCCCTCGTCTCGATGACCAGACTGGTTTCTAACCCAGCCTCGTCAAAGTCCCACAAGCAGCACACATTCCTGTGCACTCTCCTACGGCGTTCATATAAATTTAACATGATTATGTTGTTGTGTCCCCACGTACGTGATTTAGTTTAAAAGGACTGGCAGTGGAGTCCTGGTTGGACATTGGACATAATCAAAACAGATGTACCAAATGAATATTTAAATGAGCGGTGACGACAGCCCGTTATCGCTAGTGACATGCGCATTTAGCACTTCGCTTACTATGGGGTTGAACCATAATTAACACACCTTTCGTCTTGACCTTAACTATACTGTGAGTTGTAGCATGGAAGTATACTTCCATGGTCGTAGCGATACTGTATAGGAACTAGACTAACATATATCCCATCTCATCATCAAGATACCATTAAAAATGAAATAAAATGTCTCACATTTGTTCAGAAAACTTTTAAAGAGTACCCCACTTGACGAACTTTAAACAAGTGAATATATAATATATAATACACATACTTGCATTGTTAGCTCGTTTTGATATTTTCTCCCATTATCATAGTCTGTAAGGTACGCCGTGACGGTGCGCCCTCAAACATCGGCCAACCCCTAACACTAACCCCTGTGAGAGGAGGCCGGTGAGGGCGAAACGTTACGACGTATCTTACAGTCTACCATTATCATTGTTCTTCTAGTTCTGTTTGTAGCCTTTATCGCTTTTGATGCATATGAACTCTAAGGTGGGGGCCAAACTTTATTAGCGAAATCTTTTTGACTCCTAAATTGCCAATTCCTTTATTTATTTCCTGCCATTATGTACTTGTCACTTACTTTCAATTGCCAATGAATGAATGAATTCGAATGAATGAATGAATGAATGAATGAATGAATGGATGGATGGATGGATGGATGGATGGATGGATGGATGGATGGATGAATGAATGAATGAATGAATGAATGAATGAAACTTTAAAAACCAAAAAATCAACCCCATGTAGTCGTTACTTACTCGGAGATTATTGCCCAAAACAATCTGAATAGCCTAAAAATTAGAAAACCTCCAGGGCTTCTAAGGGGAGATCCATGGGACCCCCCCCCCCCCATCATGAGAGGTCTACATCTTCCTCTAAAGCTTTAATTCCCCCTACCTTTATGCTATTAAACTTCTTTTTAAATATATTTATCCTGGTATAGTCGCTTATTTAGTATGATACTATCATTTAAAATATTTAGTCAAGTAGTCCACTATGCAGATCTGAGTCACGATAAAATACCTGTCATGTAAATATGATATAGAGGGGGGGGTGTCACTATGTTTAAGAATTGAGTGATGACAGCCTGTTTTTGGTTTTACAGAGAGGGGTTTCAGTGACCCTTCGTCAGCCCGATTTAAAATCCACCCCCCCCCCCCCCACACACACCCCCACCATACCCCATGCCGGGGAAACTGACCGATCCCTAAACGGTAATCAACGAATGAGGGCGCTGTTTATTAATATGACAGAACGCAACCGAGATCGTCCAGAACGGAACTTCGGCTGAGCATATCTCTTCGAGCGCAGCTACTTTTAGACTAGGGTCAGAATTTCCATCTTGATTCTGAGTAGAAATAGCATCCTCCAGGATAGCTAGTGGGGAGAGTGTGGGACGGGTGTCCTCCCCCACAGTAAGCGGGGTTTTAAAAAAAAAATAAAGACATCTAAATTCGTTGACGCGTTACTACGATATACGGAGCGTCGCAATAACACATCAACAAATGGTTAGCCATATATGGTTAGCCATACAGTACAAGGATATTCAGTTGAAATCGGCACATACAAAAGAACCCTTTTAGAGATGCGAAGCGTACGAAGCTCCGAGGGCTGTCAGAGAGTTTAATAAAGACGAAGGTTTGACCAGTAGATTACCGTACAATTGAGAGAGAGGGAGAGAGAGAGAGAAGAGAGAGAGAGAGAGAGAGAGAGAGAGAGAGAGAGAGAGAGAGAGAGAGAGAGAGAGAGAGAGAGAGGGGGGGAGAGACAGAGAGAGGGAGAGACAGAGAGAGGGAGAGAGAGACTTATTACTAAATTAAACGTTTTGCAATTTATTCAGTAAACGACTGGTCCTGAAGTTAAGTTGGTCACTGTAAGTCACCTTTCAGACCATATAGCATGTTCAAGGCCTTACCCTTACCCTTCGCATCCCAGTTTTTTCTTACCCCCTCCCATTTTCTCCTCAGTTCCCCTTTCGTAAATTCTGCCTGTTCCCTTCTATTCCTTATTTTTGAGACTTCTGGTTCTATTTCAATATTTCTGTATTGTAATATTCCTGAAATTTGTGATTTTCTCATGTTTAAAGTACACAAACTCACAAAAGGTTATTTGGAGGTCAAAATCTACTCTGCGGTGATTACTTCTCCCAAAACTAACGTTAGTCATATTGTACCACAAAAAAACATCGATATTTACAAACTTTTCAGTTTTCGCGCTCTTCTTTTCGGTTCATGCCATGTCAATTTTAGATCCTTCGGGTCAAACTGAGGATTCGTGATTCTAAAATCACGAGAGCGCCCTCATCGGTTCAGTGATCAAACACTCTTCAGGGTCAGGCTACTACTAGTACTAGTACTAAGTTAAATTTCTATCAATTTAAAACTTGCATGAATATCACAAAATATGGATCTAAGTTATTAGCCTAATTTCTTATTTTTTATTACCCTAATATATTTACCTCCATCACGACAATACAAATTTCCAAAAATCATTTTCAACTTTGGATAAATTCAATGAAATTAATAATAATATTAAAAGTTTATAATTTTTATAAAATACAAAATACCTCAACTTGCACCTTCACTGTTAAAAATTATACCGAAACCTAGTACCTACCCCTTTAGGCCGGAAGGTGCGTCAGGTCGAAGTTCACTGATCCCAGAACGAGGCTGTTCGTCGAGTCCTTGATGAAATTTCGAAACGCGGTAAGTTCATAATACCCATACAACAATCCTATGTTGAAATCTGTATTTTTTGCGTTGGTTTTACCCATTCAACTCCTTCAACAATGTTATTTTACTTTATATACTTCGAAAATCGTAAAAGTAATGTTTTGTAGGAATGTGCAACGTTTTATTGGGTGCAATTTGTCAACTCCGTTGTCAGTAACGTGTTTGCAAATTGCAATTCTTCCACATAGCATGCACATGTGTGAGACCTCAGACCACTAAAAATATTTTGTGGTCTGAGATGAGACTTGCACTAGTGAACGCTTTTTGTGTGATTTGGTTTGGTAGCTAGCTATCCTCACTTGTCATTGCAATTTAACCCAGCATTCAGTGTTTTTGTTAAGGTCTGAATCCCGGTAACACTAACTGTAAGGGTGCGATCAGTTTTTACGGCCGGGGGTGGGCCGGTAAATCAGAGGGGGGGGGGGGACCTCAATTTGGGACTCGAAGAAGGGGGGGGGGGGGGGGGTGATCATTTTTACGAGGTGAATAAAGGAGGGGGGGGGGTCACCTTGTTTTCAACTAAACAAAATCATGAGCCATGCTCCTGTACTTCAATGTCCATACATTTAATATCATAACTAGGCCAAAGCCCCTAAGCTCACACAGCTGGGTAGATTCACTTGTGATTGGCTGCCTCACAACGATATCATAGATAGCGCCCTTGGCATGGAGATTGCACATCGTACATAGAACTTGCATGCATAGTCATTCTACCGCAATGCATCCTTGGGTAAAACCACCAAAAAAACATTGCTTAGTGTATAGGACATGCATGCGTACTAGTCATTGAGCCGCTATGCTGCCACTTGTGGGCGCTGTGCAAGCTATTAAACAAAAAAATGTATGTGCATAAAATAAACCATAAACAAATAGCTATAAATATACATTCAAATATAACATAAACTCTATGGCATATATGTGCATATTCATTGTTGTCATGATACGATCCAATATGGATGCCTAGCAGCCATTTTGTTTGTGAATTTTCATGTCCAAAGCCATAACTTAGACATGCTTGAACAGATCTCATTCAAAGTTGGTATTAGGACAGTGTTCTATGACATACATGTGCATATCCATTTTCATTGTGATACGATCCAATATGGCTGCCTGGCAGCCACTTTGTTTGCAATTTTTCAAAGTCCAAAGCCATAACTCAGATATGCTTGAACAGATCTCATTCGAAGTTGGTATTAGGACAGTGTTCTATGACATACATGTGCATATTGATTGTTGTTGTGATACGATCCAATATAGCTGCCTGGCAGCCACTTTGTTTGCAATTTTTCAATGTCCAAAGCCGTAACTCAGATATGCTTGAACAGATCTCATTCAAAGTTGGTATTAGGACAGTGTTCTATGACATACATGTGCATATCCATTTTCGTCATGATACGATCCAATATGGCTGCCTGGCAGCCATTTTGTTTGTGAATTTTCCATGTCCAAAGCCATAACTCAGACATGCTTGAACAGATCTCATTCAGAGTTAGTATTAGGACAGTGTTCTATGACATACATTTGCATATCCATTTTCATATTGATATGATCCCCCATACCCGACCAATCCTTTATTGTTGTAGGCATGTTCCATGTCCGACAAGCAGACACAACATATCTAAGTCTGTTTGATTTAGGTTCACAAGTGTTGTTGCGTGATCAGAGTAGTGGTAATTCCTTAAAACCCAATCATAGCGGGGAATATGTCATTCTCAATGGCTTGTTTGTTAGAAAATTGACTTCTCGCTATTGCACGCCATGGGCATGTGTAGCTGTACATGTAAAACATAAGAAATGAAATACCTTAAGATTTACTGACTCTAAAATCTATTCCTCCATTGACCTGAACATGTTGAATTGTGTACAAACATAACCAATTTAGGACACTTTGAAATAATATGTGGCAAACACTGTGACTGAAAGTGCCTGACCCAGCCTGTGTCTAGATATTGGATATTCAATGTCCATGTATATAGTTAGTCTACTTCCTATGCATTTTTGTACATATTATGCATGATAACTACAATCATCTCCATTAGAAGTCCCAAATTGATTTATGGTTGAAATCAATAGTTCAATGTAGGGTAAAAACTAAATTCTTTTAGTGTACATGTAGGGTGGGGGTGAGAGGAGGTATTTTATAATGAAATCTGTTTTGTACCCCAATACAAACATTTCTAAAAATGTCAAATTGAAAAATGGTAAAAAATGTGTTATGCATGGCCCTAAAATACATTATTGTGCCAATAAAAAAACTATTTTTTCCTCACTACATACTGGCTTTGTATTCATAGCACTACATGATACTACATACTGACTTGAAATTGATTGTGCTGTCTGCAACAATTTTACCAATTTAGTTAGAAGGGGTGAGGAAGGGGTTCTGAGGCCTTACTAAAAGAATTAGTTTTTTTTACCTACTGATCTCACCCCTAATATGTTGATTTATCATACATGTACAAACTATTGTACTGTTACTTGGCATAGCTATAGTATGAACTACATGTCTTATCAAAAATAACTTTTCTGTGTTTGTGTTTCACTTCTTCTCTGATACCTGTGACCATCACCAAGTTTAATACATGTTACCAGGCTACATGTGAAACCCCCCTTTTGTCTTGCTATTGTTTTACACCATAAACTACCAAGAAAGAAATATATTCCAAGGTGAACACAATATTAATCGGATTCTCAGAGAATATATATTATGTGAATGACTGATAAACAAAGTTATAAACACAGACTTGTTTGATGATGATCTAGTAAAGGGCTATTTACTGTAGCCAGAACTTCTATAGTACTGACAAGGTGCAAAGTTATGAGCAAAATTGGATTTTACATCTCCTCTGGAATATCTAGTATCCACATTGAGTGACAGTATACTGAGAGTAAAATTTTGTCAGCAGATCATAATGTTACATTTCCTTGGTATTAGAGTGTATTTATTTTCAAGGCATCATGTTGCCAGCAATATACTGGACAACACAGCCAGTAGTAAGTGAATTAAATTTAATAGTAATCTAGTTTAGAAACTGCTGTAGTACAGAAAACATTTTTATGACATTTTTTAATTTCTATTTTGAAACCAATGACATTTATCACATTTCATTACTAGTATTCAAAACCTTTCAAAATTATCAGCGTGGTCAATGAATGGGGGGGGGGGGAGTTTTGAGTCAGTGCCATGATTAAACTGAACAATTATGAACAGGACAAACAAGTGCCTTGAGGAGTGCAAACGTGTACATGTATGGAAAGCCGCAGTTGTGTTAAGTCTAAAGAAAACAATATATTGACTATATGATGTGAACATATCTTTATATGATGTAAACAATTCATTATACGATGCAAGTACAATGTACATCATTATGTGTGACAGTTACTGACACGGGTTTACAAGTATATTAACTCCATTTATAATATTGTACTTGATAATTAGCTGAATTAATAAATGTTAATAGTTCACTCAATCTAAGAGATATCCTAGAACTTTTGGTTACTAAACCATGAATATTTTGTACGTCCGTGAACAGACAATCTTTTCATAGGGTTCCTATCTAAAGAGCTTTATACATGTGAAGCAATGGATTTGGGATAGCAAATTTACCAGATACACTTAAAATTACTGAAAATGTAACATGAAAAATTAACTGTGTAGTGTGCGGTATTATGCTTTGAGAATAGAGTGTCTTTTGCAAGAACAAAAAGAGTGTTTCTTGTCAACAGATGGGGGGGGGGGGGTCATTGTGTTTTTAGCACAACTGAACTGAGGTTCAGTAGTGCTATAGGGATCGCCCGGCGTCTGTCTGTCTGTCTGTCTGTGTGTGTGTGTGTGTGTGTGTGTAAACAACTTAAAGTCAAAAACCGCCAAACCGATTGCCACGATATTTGGGGGTGGGTCCATTACTTTGGGTGTCTAGTTGGGAAATTGTTCAAATCAAAATGATCGCATCACAGGTGTGTGGTTTGGGTCAAAAAATGTGATTTTTGGTCAAAAAACTTAAACTCAGAAACTACTGGGCAGATTGGTGCGAAATTTGGTGGGAACATTCTTAAGGGGGTGTAAAGTAAGATTTGTTCATGACGGGATGATTCCATCAGTGATATGCAAATTAGGGCTAAAAATGTGTCTTTTTGGTTAAAAATCTATCATTCTAAAACTACTGAGCAGATTGGGCTGAAATTTATTGGGAATGTATCTAGGGATGTATGGACGAAGAAATATTAAGCATACCATGATTCCATGAGTGATATGCAAATTAGGTGTAAAAATGTTCATTTTGGGTCAAAAACTTATATCTCAAAAAGTACTTGGTCAATTAGTCTGAAACTTGGCAATATGTTTCTGAAACTGTTATTCTGCAGATTTTCTGTTTTCTTTAAAACATTTTGACAAAATTGGCCCTGGCGACCATGACTACGCCCTTTAGCAACAACAAAATGGCAGTATATTTTGGTCAAATAACAACATCATCTGGTAAGCAGGTGAGTAAACATTCAAAAAATGTATGCAAATACCCTAGCAACCATGACCACGCCCATAGCAACAGCCAAACGGTGGTGTATTTCACAAAGATAACAACAGGGTTTAATAGACAATTGAATAAACATCCAAAAAATGTATGTAAATTTGCATAGCAACAAGACCACGCCCATAACAACAGCCAAATAATCATGTATATTGCAAAGATAACAACAGGAATAGAAAGACAGATGAATAAACATTCAAAAAATGTATGCAAATACCCTAGTAACCATGACCACGCCCATAGCAACAGCCAAACAGTGGTGTATTTCACAAAGATAACAACAGGGTTTAATAGACAATTGAATAAACATTCAAAAAATGTATGTAAATTTTCCTAGCAACAAGACCACGCCCATAGCAACAGCCAAATGATCACGTATATTGCAAAGACAATACCAGGAATTCATACACAAGTGAACAAAAACATACACAAATGTATGCAAATATATCTAACAACATGACCACGCCCATAGCAACAGCCAAATGATAGCATTTATCGTAAAGATAGCAACATGGTTGGATAGGCAACTGGATAGTTATTCAGCAAATGAACACCTATTGTTAGCATGGACTAGCATATGGATAAACATTTTTAAAAACTACAGTTGTGCTACAACGCCATTGCCGGTATTTTTTTATTTGTCAGAGGGGGGGGGGGGGTGGATTGTTTTGTGAATGAATTGCAGGGGGGTCACTATTTTTAAGTACAACATGACCAAAAAGTCACCGGCTCACCCCCGGCCGTAAAAACTGATCACTCCCTAACTAGGCTGCGGCCTTGCGAGATTGGCCCCCTAAAATTAGAAAGGACGCAATAATTTTCCCACCTTGCGTCGCTTGGGCGCATTCATTTTATGGCAGACTTCAAAATTACCTAAGCCCAGGGCCAGGCCCAGGCCCTGACGTCAATCCCACAAAAAGTATACTGTCTGGTCTAGTTTAGGGACAGTTTTGTTGACATACAGTGACAGTGCACAGTTCTATTGTTAACATGACAAATGCAACAAAAAGGTCAACTTTGATAAAATAATCTACAAATTGAAACAGGGAGTAGATGAGACATCGAAATGGACGTCTCTCTTCACATGTTTTGTCTACCACCGTCACTGTCGCGTCGATTTGTCGCGACCTCTGACCTAATATACTCACTTACGTGGGCGAAACACTGAACTTGCTACGGGAAATCGGAACATTTATCTGCCATAGAAGCCTTAGTAAACCAAATTTATGGGACAGGTTGTGATGATTTTCATTTGTTGATGGGTTAGATTAATGGAAACAAAATGAGTACATGTGTAGTTTGATTCCGAAAAAGTTGTTTTAGGGGATCGTTTTGCATTTCACATGTGAATGTTGGGCACTGATCACTGGTAGGGCCGATGCATGTGTGCCCGGTTGCGCCGGCGCCGGGTCAGACATGAACTTGTTGTGCAAATCAGAAAATAATTACAGTGGTATTTACAAAGTATCCTAACTTTGACGTTGATAGTTTTAGTTCAAGATTCCTGAGTTTCAAGGACGCCTAATGTCAGCTTTCAGTATCAAGTTCACAGTATGTAACCAATTCTGTCATTTGCTATAGCAGGACCAAATCATGATAAACAGCCAGTAACGGCAATAAATAAAAATAAAAATTTTTTGACTATTGTTTGTAAGTTTTTTGTTCACATTTGGTACTTTTTAAAGGCAGGGATTTTTTTTCTTCAAAATGTTGTTGTCATGAATTTGAAGAGTTCTAAAAATGAAACAAGTGGTTACAAGATTAGGATTTCTCATAAGTTTTTATTCAATCAGATAGGGAGGCCAGAGGCCTAGTGGGTGAAATGTGTTATCCCAATAAAGGACAACTACCTTCACACATAATATTTGAATCTGAAATATGGAGATAAGTCAATATATGTTTCAGATATGGCAACAAAGTGTCATTTTTTGTCATTTTTAACATCATAAAAACTAAATTTGACAGTTTCAAATTTGGATTAAAACAATATTTTTAAGCTCCGCTATCAGCGAAAGCTAAAAGCCTAGGTATACGTGGGTATAGAGTATAAGTGAATCATAGGTGTCCGTCAACTTTTTTTATTTTCTCTTCAAAAGTGACACTCAGAATACTTAGATATTTGGTGTGCATGTTCCCTGGGGGGAGGCTATTCAGATTTGTTCATGCCAAGTTGATCTGTGTCATTTTCAATTTTTTATGATTTTTTTTCAAAAAATGTTATTTTCATCATCTCCTCAAATACTACTTGTAAGATTGCTTTGATATCTGGTGTGTTGATGCGCAGGGGGTAGCTTACTCAGATTTGTTAATTTCAAGTCAGCACATCTTCATTTTTATTTTTTATGATTTTTGTCTTGTAATTTAACAAAAAAATTAATATGTTAATGAGCATTGTGACCGACGCCATATTGGAAATCAGTCGACAAGACTTTAAGTAAACTGCCACTTTTCAAAAGACACTATTGACATCAAACAAGCAATGTAATATGTGCTATAGTCATAATTCTACACATTGGGCGCCCAAATGACAAGTGTTTGTTCGAAACAGGGTTGCAAACTTCAAATCCAAATTCGGCACCCCTTCTACATAATCAGCCAGTCCGCAACATCCTCATTTGCATACATCTATCCTGTGACTGTTACACTTTGGCTGCTCACGGGCCTTATTTTTCGGTATTTTCAACTCACCGTAACTTTCACTAGAGTTCCCCATTTTAGATACTGAAAACGCCTAAACCTCAACTGACATCTCTTCTTTCGTGCCAGCAAAATATTATTTTGGCATTACATTTAGGAATACCGATTTTCCGACGAATTCGGGACGCATACTTGAGGCCTTGATATTTCGATCCGGTTTTCACTCGAGTCATAGTTTCCTCAATACGGACCGTAAAGTTTACAAATTTCACAAAAAGGTGGATTTTTATGTGTTTTAAATAACCATGGCAAGTAAATTTAGTAGGATCGTTGTGTAACGGTCCGGACCATTCAAGAATTTTCGGTAGAAAACGACTGATTTGACCCGGAAGTTGAAGCTGGCTTCGTCTGACCGGGTGATTTTCCACAACCAGCAGCAAGCAACGTGGTACTTACTAAAATCACACTTCAGACCCACTCTAAAAGTTTGATGTTTTCAGATAACATGTAACTTGTGATTAATTCTATATTGTCGTGCAATTTGGAGTGACAGTCTCGAATGAAGACAACTTGCGTAAGCAAGTCATGCCTAGGCCATAAGGCGTGCGTAGTAGTACGTACAGTGAATCGACCAAACTTTGTTTATTGGCCGACAGTTTACATATAAACACAGATAACTAGTGTTAGTTATCTGTGATGTAAATGACATGAACATGTCTTGCTAATTCCAAAATGCAAATATTTGGCAAGTAAAAATAATTAAAATAATTACAACTTTAATTTGGCTTCAGACTTTGCATTATGTTTTGCATATCTTTCCCCATTTTACTTGTAAATCCGAAATGGTTCTCTCTAGTCATGTCGGTGATCATACCGGGGCTGCTTTGAGTACGAGCGAGGTGAAACATGTTGAGGTATTTTGTTGAGAATTATAAATATTGCGAAATGTCAAGTACAAGGTTTAATACAATGGAATGATGAAAAAAACTTGGCCGAGTCTGCTGACAGGCGCAGGTCACAAGACAGGTCACTCCTTAAATTTAAATATTAGACGATGTTATGTCTACTACAAGTTGAATGTTGTTGACAAATAAGCTTATGAACAGTAATTTTGGTAAATTTGTTAGAAAATTGAAATTCGAATTGCCTCAAAATTGTTTTAGATCCTAGCTTATTTCATTCATTATTAAATTTTTCCAGGGTTAAAGCTGTAAGGCACTGGAATTATTTATAGCCAACCTCAAAAATCCTCTGTGTGTGTGTGTGTGTGTGTGCACATTTCCCAGTCATTATTTTTCTGAGATTTTGTGTAATTTTCATAACAGTAAATTTTTGTTATAAAATGGTGACTATGGTATAAAAGTACAATATTTTACCAACTTTCTGTGTAAAATGTGTTTTATAGTGAGACATCATATGAAACCACTAACCACTTTATTACATCACTAAAACAAAACTGCATAGTGAAGAGCTGAACAACTGAACCACTTCTACATGTTACCAAAATAAAAAATAAAAAGAACAGCAGAGCTATTCTGACCGATAGGTCGCTTGTTAAATTTTCACCCGAGGAAATGGGAATTTTAATATTTTCATGAATTTAGTATATTTAATTTAAATATTTAAATTTGAGGGCTGTCTCCTGAAAAAATGGACATTTTTGAAGAAAAAATTACAAAAATAAATCCTTAGCTTCAAACTATCCCATAATTATTATAGTTTTATGCAAATTAGGCAAATCAACAAACACATTTTTACCAAAAAGGTAACACGTTTGTGGGTTACCACATGCTTAAAGTCAAGAAATTTTGTCATACATACAATATTCATTGAAAAAATATAAAGTATACAATGAATTTAAATTAAATATGACTTTATTGATTCAGATAATCAGCTGGAAAAAGTTCCAAATTTGAAAATTATTTTATTGATGTTTGTAATTTCTTTCCTCTAGTAATGGAAAACTGAACATGGGATTTGCCATGTAAACAAATTTAAAATACATTTACTTATCATTCAATAGTTAGCCAGTTGACACCTGGAATTCAAAGGAAGGGGTCCTAAATTACCAAAAATATGTTAATGAGGTCAAAGGTCAGTCACGTGACAATTTAATATTCAAAATGGCATCATGTGTACACACAAATTTCAATTGAAGTCAAACTTTGAAACCCTTATAATTTCCAAGGACTTCTTGAAATCTCAAATAAAGTCTCTAAATATAAAACCAATGAAAGTCTTAGCATTCAATATATATATTTGAAAGTGTTATATGTATATGTAAAACCACTGGACTTGACACAACCTAAGTGTCTTAAAATTCTAATCTTTTGAAACTCCTATTATATAAAACCTCTTTGGAACTCTCAATATGTAAGATCATACTTTGAAACTCAGGATTTGACAATTTTTGAAAGAGTCTTAGAATTTAAAAACCAATCTTTTGAAAATGTTGATTTGTAAAACCACGCTGAAAACTCTTAATATGTGAAACCACTCTTTTAAACTCTCAGGATTTCACACAACTTTGTGAGTGTCTTAGAATTAAAAAAACAATCTTTGAAAGTGTCAATATGTAAGAAAGCACTCTGTAAAACACTGGATATGACACAACTTTGTGAGTGTCTTAAAATCTAAAACAATTTTTGAAAATCCCAATATGTAAAATCACTCCACATTTTATATTACAGCTAAAATGATATAGGCATGGTGTTTCACTCCTGTAACATGACATTTAATACACACCCTCAGACAACTTCTAATGCAAAAGAAACAATTACATAGGTGCTGTGCACAGTGGGGATGTAGAAGTGTTGATTTCAGTTATAAAATAAACAATTGAAGCAATTAAAATCATCAAGTCCATTAGTGTAATGTTTTCATTAGAAACCTGTTTTTACTGCACTGTGAAAGAATAGCAATGCCTATTAGTGTTCAATTTGATTGGGCAAAGGATCCTACTGTGTTTGTTGTGTCTCTGCTACTGTTAGTCTAGAGTTGAAGTATGTCTAGCTGTGTCAAAAAGCGTAATGTCCCATTAGTGAAACACCAAGCCTACATCATTTTAGCTGTAGGATATGACACAACATTGTGAGTGTCTTTGAATTTGAAAGAGTGATGGTGTTGGCACGCTAGAATGTCTGAAAGTGAAAGGTTGGTATTTGGCATCAGCTGGTTTGGTCGTCTGCCATTTGCATTCAAATGGAAAAATACAGAGTATAGATTTATATACAATTTGGCCATTTATGATAACAACACGTGAAAAACACTACAATTGCAAATACTACTATTTCTATTCAGTAGAACACCAGTGCTGTATTTAAATTTGAAAATTATTGAAAGTATTATGTAAGTATTATATATCATATGATTGCCATACTAATATGTGTTAAGTTAAGATGAAAGACATTTAAAAATCTTTCTCTTTTCTTTCACAGTATAAACAGTTACATGTAAAAAAAACTTGTTCCCCTAAAAAAGTTACTGTTAACAATGTGACATCTTCCTTCTAACAAATTTGTACAATAATAAGTCAATTTTGCAGATGTAGCAGACCCACCTTCCTTTCTTATTATGTATTCAGGTCCAGTCTCAACATACATATATTATTCTAACACCAATTTAAATGAACCACATATATAGACCTTGTCACATTGTATTCATTAAAACTGCAGGCATTGCCAAACCTATATGGAGAAAAAAGGTATATGTGGGTAAATGCCTCACTGTAAGAAAGAAGTATTAACCAATCAATTTGAATCAAATTTGTACCGCAACAGAAATGTTGTACAGTATACATATGTTGACTAAGCATGAGGGCAACCTCATACATCTGTTTCCTTGAGGGACTGTGGGTCACCATAATATTGATCATTCAGCATGTACAGTCGTGTATTTAGTAACACAGCACATCAATTACAACATTGTATTTCGTGCCACATACATGTACACCATAGAGTTTCCATATGACAACAGTGAAGATATATAGTTTGAAAAACAACACATGAATCTGCAAAACTTTACTCCTTTAATAATTACCAGCTTTGTTATTACAAATTCTTTCTGACAAAACATCAGCTAAAACATTGAGGGATTGTCGAATGACTGTGTATCATACACATTTTCTGTTTCCTAAGAATGATTTAGATAGATAAGAAAGAGGCTTCCCACAGACCACTCAATACAAATATAAACAACACCACATTCCTGCCCACAAGCAGGCAATGTATATGCACACACATATCACTTCGTCACTTTGAATCAATACACTTGTATGTGTCAAAATCTGAGCCTACTTTGTGATGACTTTCAATAGCTTGTTTGTTCATAGACCCTCCACCAACAGGATACACAACTGCGCTAAACATCAAAGTTTAAGGATCTCTAAATGTTTATTGTACGATGTGTGTTTGCATACATTAAGCTAAATAAGCATTTCCTTCCTTTTTCGAAGTGTTTACACTCACTGTGACTCAGGGAGAGTTACTAACTATCTGACATGTTTTTGACTAAATTTTCCGACCATTTGGAAGTTTACAACTGGTTGTGAAGACCCCAACAAGATATATAGTATTTTAGGTAAATACATACATAGTCTTGTCATGTATTTTGTTGTTCTATGGAATGAAAATGGAATGAGGGGGGTCCATTTCTTTAGAAAAGGTATTAGTTTGTGGTTTTTCTTTGCGATAAAGTGTTCATATTTATAAAGTAGTTTAAATTGGTTGTACAGTTCTCTGAACACAGGAAGGGATTCCTTTCTTTTACAGTAGTAAATGTATTTTCTAACTATAAGGCTTATGAAATTGAGTAAAAGTGTGTCATCTGGGTCTGACAAAATTAGGCAGATTTTGCTAGGAACAGCCCTTAACTTACATGTAAGTGCTTTGCCCCATACAGTTATTATTGCTTCCCAGATACCAATAGTGTGTTTACAGTTGTAAAATAAGTGTTCTATGGTCTCTGGGACAGAAGCTACAGAGATTTGTGGGGAACTTATCTGGGTTTAATTTGTACAGTTTCTCGTTTGTGTATAGTATATTATGCAGAATTTTAAACTGGAACTCTCTTGATTTGCTATCAACTGTGACTTTGAGAATTTGTTTATGCATTTTATGCCAATGCAGTAGGCCAACTCCCAGGTCTCTTTCAAGTTTCTTTTCACTTCTTGGTTTGGTAAATTTTCTGTCGATGAGCTCTGACTTTAGTTAGTCCCCGCGGACGAAGTCCAGAACGGGGACTTATGGATTGGGTTCCGTCTGTCCATGTGTCCGTCCGTCCGTCCGTCTGTCCGCAGCCGTTTCTTGGAGATGCCTGTACCGATTTTTTTCAAACTTGGTACAGTGGCAACATGCTATGGCATATGCACGTCAATTTGTTTCATGATACGATCCAATATGGCCGCCTAGCAGCCATTTTGTTTGCGAATTTTCCCTGTCTAAAGCCATAACTCAGACATGCTCAAACAGATCTCATTCAAAGTTGGTATTAGGACAGTGTTCTATGGCATATATGTGCATATTCATTGTTGTCATGATACGATCCAATATGGCCGCCTAGCAGCCAGTTTGTTTGTGAATTTTCATGTCCAAAGCCATAACTTAGACATGCTTGAACAGATCTCATTCAAAGTTGGTATTAGGACAGTGTTCTATGACATACATGTGCATATCCATTTTCATTGTGATACGATCCAATATGGCTGCCTGGCAGCCATTTTGTTTGCAAATTTTCCATGTCCAAAGCCATAACTCAGACATGCTTGAACAGATCTCATTCAAAGTTGGTATTAGGACAGTGTTCTATGACATACATGTGCATATCCATTTTCATTGTGATACGATCCAATATGGCTGCCTGGCAGCCATTTTGTTTGTGAATTTTCCATGTCCAAAGCCATAACTCAGACATGCTTGAACAGATCTCATTCAGAGTTGGTATTAGGACAGTGTTCTATGACATACATTGCATATCCATTTTCATATTGATATGATCCCCCATACCCGACCAATCCTTTATTGTTGTAGGCATGTTCCATGTCCGACAAGCAGACACAACATATCTAAGTCTGTTTGATTTAGGTTTACAAGTGTTTTTGCGTGATCAGAGTAGTGATAATTCCTTAAAACCCAATCATAGCGGGGACTATGTCATTCTCAATGGCTTGTTTGTGTTTTGTGATATCCTCTATAGGAGTTGCAATACCTGATATGTTCATGCAGACATCATCTATATAATCATCTATATTCTTTAGATTTTCATGTAAAATGCCTATCCACTTTAGTCTGAAAATGGGGTATAGTTCAGAGAGTGCCAGCTCACACCATGGTATAATTCGATTTTCCATATACAGATCTGAAATTCTCATTTTACCATGTTCAACAAATTCTGGATAGTAAATTGACATTCCCCCTATCTTTATATGTTTGTTGTTCCAAATTATTTGATTGAATTCTCCATAGAAGTCCTCTGTCACACTGGCCCACGACTCCATACATTCCCTCCAAAAGGGTGTACATCCACCAATAATGGGTAGGGTGTTTATATTGTAATTACATTTGAAGATCAATTTTCCTCCTATTTTCTCTAATGCTTTTTTCACAAATGTTGTCCCGGGTGAAGTCAGGGTTCAAAAATTTCTTTATTAGAAGGATACTTTGTTGTTTTTTCATTATGGTCAGGTCTGGTACCCCTAGTCCACCTTGGCCCGCCTCCAAGAAGATCAACTTATTTATGTTTCGGAGAACATCTGTTGGGAGCACAGCACAATTTAATATATATGAAAACTGAGACACAGCCAAAGTTTTAATGATTTGAACATTCCCAAAAAGGGAAAGTTTTCTTGTTTTCCAAGTGTTTATGACACTTTTCATTTTATTTAGTGCTGTACTACTATTTAATATTTCAACCTCCCTCTGGTTGTACACGAAATAGACTCCAACAATTTTGACAGTGGCGGTAGGCCATCGTACCCCAAACTTTAACTCTCCTCTCCCCTTCCATGGGCCAAGCCACACCCCTTCCGTCTTCTCTGTGTTAACCTTCAGACCAGAGCACAACTGGAATTTCTTTAACACTTGAAATAGCACCTCAACGGATTTTTCACATGTCAAAAAACAAGTCAAATCATCCGCAAATGCACTTTCTGTCATTTCTATATCAGCACACTACTTTATGCCATGGATATCTTTGTTGGTTCTCTCATGGCGACTAGCAATGGTTCAAGAACTAGTATAAATAACATTGGCGATAAGGGGTCTCTTTGTCTGATCCCACGGCCTAATTTAAAATATCCAGTGCTATACCCATTGTTCATCACACAGCTTTCTGTATTATTATACATTGCCCTTATCCAGCTGATAAAGTTAGGGCCAAAATTGCATCTCCGGAGTACCCTGTTTAAAAATTCCCAGTCCACACTATCAAACGCTTTTTCGAAATCAATTGCCAAGAGTATAGCAGGGATCTGAAATTTGTTGGTAAAATGAAAAATCTCATCAATTTACCTTACATAGTCACCTATGTTTTTCCCCTTTACAAAAGTATTTTGGGAAGAGCTAACAATGTTTGGGAGGACCTTTTCAAGTCGTTTTGACAGGGATTTCGACACCAGCTTCATATCAACATTAATTAAGGATATTGGTCTCCAGTTCTCCGGTTTTTCAATTAGTGTAACTATACTTTGTTTCTGTGAGACTGAGAATTCCCCTACCTCAATGGCAGTGTTAAAAGAGTCCATTACCAATTTACTAACCAATGGCCAGAAATGTTTATAGAATTCTACAGTTAACCCATCGTTACCAGGGGATTTTTTCTCCTCATGGTGCCCAGTGTACTGAATACTTCTCCTGGGGATAGTGGTGACTCCAATAGGGTCTGTGCATCCATGTCAAGTTGGGGAATATTTGGGTTTTCAAGTATCCTCCTACATTCCTCCTTATCAAAGGCCTGCTTTGAGTATAGGTTTGAATAGAAAGACTTGATTTTAGCCAAAATATCGGGTGGGTGATGTAGTGTACATGTAGTATCATTATCTATCATTAAGTGCTTTATACTTGACTTCTTTTTGTTCTGTTTCTCTAAATTCAAAAAATACCTGTTATTCTTTTCCCCATTTTCATACCAAGTAGATCTTGATTGAATGATGGAGCCCTCAGTTATATAATTATAGTGTTCTTCCAGTTCTTTTGTTGCTGTCTCAAGGTTAGAAAGATGTAGTTCATTAGGAGAAGTAGATATTATTCTCTGTAATTGAGAAACCCTGTTTTTAAGAGTCATTAATTTCTGTTTACGTTCCTTAGCTATCTTTTTGATGTATTGGATTGTGAATTCCTTAATCTTAAATTTACACAGGTCCTACTTCATACGTTTGTTTTGCATGTCTGTAAATTCCCTGTCCCAATTTTCCAACTTTTCCTTTAAAGTATTCCTGTATGTTTCATCAGCCACCAGGGAGGAGTTGAATCTTCAGTGACTGGGCCTGTGAGTTTGATTTGGGTTCTGAAGCTGTAACATTACTGCAGAGTGATCCGATCCGATACCTGGAATGATATCAATGCTTTTGGTGATGGATTGTAAGCGGTCAGATAAGATAAAATAGTCTAGCCTACTTTGTTGCAGAATTGGATTTCTTCTACGCCAGGTAAACTGCCTGGTGTCTTCATGTTTGACCCTCCATTAATCAATAAGGTTAAATTGTTCTAGTGTTTCGTGGAATTTGATCACTGAACCCTTCCATGGTAATGAGCTAGACCCAGTCTAAATTATTGTCAAGAGTAAAATTCAAATCCCCTGCCCAGATAACTATATGTATATCCCCTGGGATCTCAGTGTGAGTATTAAGTTTATCATGTACCATATCCAGAAATGCAAGGTGATCCCTCTTTTTATTTGGCGCATAAGTGTTAAGCAGGAGGCAAGGGGAGTCATCAATTGTGGTGTGAATCGCAATAAGCCTGCCTTGGTTATCATGGAATGTGTTATTAACGGTTAGGTTTGGGTTACGGATATTTATCATTACCCCTCTACTATTGCTAGTGCCATGTGAGAACCAACATTTCCCTTTAAATTGGGATGACTAAAACTGTCAAGGTGCTATGAGTTTCTTGTAAAAAAAAACATATCAATATTTTTGTTGCTAAGCCAGATCTCAAACCTTTTTCCTCTTTTAAATATTCCCTCAGTCCCCTACAATTCAAAGTAAGGATTGATACCTTATCATCCATGAATTGATTACAAATGGTTTCTTTGTTTTTTCGGAATGATTAGTTATGTCGGCACCCATTTTTTAAACCAGATCAATAAAACAAAGGCCGAAGCCAAACATGCACAAAAGACAAACAACATGCCTAAAGAAGGCGTGGCAAGAATCCCAACAGTTGTCCAACCGTGACAAAAATGTTGGGAGACACATTCCAAAAGGAAAAACAGAGATCGTGGCCAAGAGAACTTGGCAAAAGTTGGGCATGCACATGGAATAGAGTGGGACGGACTCTGCTAAGCTAAGTTATTTTGCACTTTCAGAACTACTGACTATATAAAATATATATATATATATATATATAAGGAGAAAAATATTTCTTTCCATGTGGAAATGTGTTGGTTAAGTTTGTTTGATATTGCTGAGTATATAACATTAACAGTAGGCTTTAGGGAAAAACATGGACCCAAAGAATGTCAGTAATGTCAGTATTGTTTATGATGGCACCTTAGAACAGTGTTCAACTTCATGCATTGGATACAAACCAAGTAGTCCTTTAACCTTTGGTGGGGATGTTGGAGAAATTGACTTGACTCATTGTTTGCTTGGTAAGTCTTTCACAGTTAATGGTTTTTAAAACCCTTGTTCGGTTTCAATCATGCACGTGGGCGGGACCTTCCATGCGATGAACGCTCTCTTTCCAGGGTTGTCCTTTTGAAAGTCCTTTTTGAATGGAATAAGCAACTTCCGTTCAATTACCACGTGTTGTGAGACGTCATCTGTCACAAAAATGTGGTTTCCATTTAACGGGTTGTTCTTTAAACATCCAGGGGCTGAAAGTAGTATACATGTAGACCTTGCGACACCCGCATCAACGAAGGCTACCTTTATTGGCCTCATCTTTTTTTTACTTTTGAGACATATATACTCTGTGCGCACGTTGAATGGCCACATGTTCGTTGAGTGGTACTTTCATATGGTCTGTTATGAACTTTTTCATAAAGGCCACACACAGGGTTTCATTCAGTTCTGTTTTCTCCGGGATGTTGAAGAGATTCAAATTTATCCTTCTAGATCTGTTCTCTAAGCTATTGTTCTTCTTCTCTGTCGTCTTTACTCGTTGGTCAAGTTCTCTGATTCGATTGCGTAACTCATCTATGTCTTGTTGGTAATGCATGCCTTTGAACTTGTTTCGAATTTCTTCGATTTCAGAGTACACATTTTCAAGAGAGACTTCCACTTCTGAAATCCTTTGTACCGTCTGTGTTAACTGTTCATGACTAGGGTCAATTTTACTCACTTCATTTTTAATCTTGAAGAGGAGTTTGATGATCACTTCCATTCGCTTGTCGCCATTCAATTGGAGCACCTTCTGCAGGTCGCCATCTTGGACTGGTGTGTGCTGGCCCTGGCTGCCTTCACCCGCCGTTTTCAACATGGATTTCACTGTTCTCTCTCCTTGATCACTCCTCGTGTTCCCTTTACCACTTCTCCCTTTGTTTGGTGCCATTTTCCGGTAGTGTTGGTTCAATTTAACGTGATTTTTAAAGCTAGCATTTACGGAGCCGTCCCAACGATGTTTCTACAGTTGGCGCATGTGCAGTTCTCTAGTCGATTGTCTTTGCAGAATTTGAAACCTTACATCGTTCTCAGCCAAACTATGACCGAACTAACTGAGAAAATGAGAAGTACTCCAAATGTGATTTGAGAGATTGTATTTACACAGATTACCTTTCAAGTTGTGACTCAACTTTAATATTTGAATGAATTTTTGACTTCTTTGAGTTGAAAAGTACAAAACTTTTATGTTCATGAGTGTAGTACATGTGCCAGTGTGTTATGTATGGGCTATTAAAATGGCATAGAAATACATGACATTGTAGAAATGTACGAAGTTCGATCGATTATGTGTTTCACAAAACTTTACATCCATTCTTCAAATTCTAGAGGTAGGCATTGATTTAAAACAGCTGGTATTGTAGATTTTTATCTAAACTTCCAGTCTTTCTATCTACGTATAGGAAAATTACATATTTTCATCATAATTGTGTGTTACATGATTTTGTATGGCTTCATGATACAAGGTATCTTCGAACGGGAACCCATTTAGTGGGGAGGAAAGTACTTTGCGTTGCCTATAAACATGGTGTACGACAGTATGAATGCCATTATCCGCTTGTTCAACTATCGAGTCCTTCCTTGTGTATAAATAGCTGACAAAAATCGTCATCAAAGACACCACAAAATTCATGATCCTCACTGGAAGATGCCATGCCATACCATGATGTGTTGTGGTCATTAACATAAATTAACATAACCACGTATAATCTGTTCTCACCTTTTGTAGCGTTGTGAGGTTTTTACAGCCCGGACAGGAAGTCTGCATTACCGCTATACGTAATCGGATTAATCATACATAATGTATGCAAATGCACATCGCTTCAAAGGAAATGACGCAGTTGCGTATCCTGTGGGTGGAGGGTCTGTGGTTTGTTCCAAGGACAATGTGTGTGTCTGTGTATCAGTAGGGGTGAGATGATGATGTTTATATTTGTATTGGGGGCAATGAGTGGTCTGTGAGAAGCCAGTTTCTTATCTATCTTAATTGTTCTTAGGAAACAGAAAATGTGTATGATACGAATCAAAATAAAGGGAGCAGTGTGGGTAGGTACTGGACAAGGGGGTTTCCCCCTCACACCCCTCGAATTTTTTGAAATTCAACTAAAAGAGTGCTATCTGGTGTTATTTTAACATGTCAAAGTGATAACAATATCCTCTCCTGATCACAATTGAAATTATATAATTCAGAATACAACACTAAGAAAAATTCTCAAAGTAAAGTTGCCTGCCATACCATTTAAAATTATTTTATCACTGAAAAATTACAGTATACTTAGGGAGTGTCCAGATTTTACTGGGTTGAAGACCGGAGGATTTTCCATTTTCTTGGTGTACTCAGGGCTCAAAATTAAATTTCAAATGTGGTGGAACACCAAAGGTTGCATTCTGATGGCTGGGACATTGCCAGGTTCTCAATCGCCTCACTGTGACCTCCCTGTTATGTCAGGGTCAACTGTACACAGTATAGTATGTGCTGGTGCTCATACTGGTACTTGAGCACAAAGTACTTGTTTCCCGAGATATCATTATGTATTAGAAAGTTTCTATCAGAATACAATAAAATGTCGATAATATCGTTATTATTGACATATTTAGCCAACTGTATATGAGGGGTAAAATTGTTTCTGTGATAGCGCAAGCTGGGAGCGCAAGTCCACTCACCGCGAGATATAGATGTACTTGAGCTTGCATTTCCGGGTTTTTCCCGCGGAGATTGAGCCATCACTTGCCTCAGGACAGACACGTTTAAAGCCAAACTTGAATAAACCATCGCTCATATTCTGAATCTCAACTTTTCAGTATCAAAGAACATTTCCCATGTGGTCCTAATAAGTCAAACACAGACTTGCGATCTTTGGAATCTCGGTAAATATTACACACACAACCGCATGGCATTCGATGGTATTTAATATAATTTATTCATGATATACTTTCAGTCTTACGGCATCACCAATGGTGATGTCCAATAGTATTGCAAAATGTCATATATGATAAGTAGCTATTGCATATTTATCATTAGTTTCATGGATACCCGGGAAATGTAATCATATAAGTTACTCGATAGTGGGATAGGTGAAACAAACACGTTTATATCTGTTGACTATCTCCTTTCATCACATTCCATAGCCCTCCCAAAATACCACATTTTCTCTCTGTGTCTGTAGCAAAGGAGTTATACACAACCAAATGGCAAGGTTAAATAAAAGAATTGCAAGTCACAGGAAACACCTGTTGAAGTGTCTTTTTGAACATTCCCACCAGGTTTTGTAGAGCAGAAAGGGTCTAATTATGCAAATTTGCCATTTTCTCAGCTCTTTATTTAGCACATGTTATGAAGTCCAAAACTATTTAGCTTGCCGTCGGACCATCCCAGGTGTCTCAAATTTGTAGACAGTACTCGGTCGAGACACTATACCGAAAAAAGGTTCCTCCGGATAGTAAAAATCTTGAGGGAACGGAGAGATCTAGCATCGACAAGTGTGAAAAATGTTAATTTATGTAAGAAAAATTGCAAAAATACAACTTTCAATGATTATTACAAGACATTGCGAGAAAAACTAAGCAAACCCAGTGAACTTTTTTAGCTCCGCTGTCAGCGAAAGCTGAAAGCGTAGCTTTAGGTATAGGTGGGTATTGAGGTATAGAGAGTAGAGTGAATCATAGGTGTCCGTCAAACTTTTATATTTTCACTATCTACTGCGAAAGTGACAGTCGGAATTCTTCGATATTTGGTGTGCATGTTCCCTGGGGGAGGCTATTCAGATTTGTTCATACCAAGTTGATCTGTGCCATTTTCAATTTTTTATGATTTTTTTTCCAAAAATGACATTTTCATCAACTCCTCATAAAGTTTAAGTCAGATTGCTTTGATATCTGGTGTGTTGATGCACAGGGGGTAGCTTACTTAGATTTGTTAATTTCAAGTCTCTTCTATTTTTTATGATTTTTTTTTTGAAATTTGAAAAAAAAATGAATATGTTAATGAGCATAATGACCGACGCCATATTGGAAATCAGTCCGCGAGACTTTAGGTAAAGTGCAACTTTTCAAAAGACACTATTGACATCAAACAAGCAATGTAATATGTGCTATAGTCTTAATTCTACGCATTGTGCGCCCAAATGACAAATATTTGTTCGAAAAAGGTTTGTAAACTTCAAATCCAATTCACACACCACCCCTCCTACAGAATGGTTCATTCCAGTATATGCACCTCATAGCTCATGATCATTGTGAGAAGTCTTCCATGCCTGAACTGAAGTGTTTTTGACAGAGTCAGTCGTCAATAAAAACGATAATACTCTTTCTAAAATTACCACATTTTGAAAGGGAAAGTACTTTGTGGTTCATTTATGGAGTTTTGTTTTTGTACGATCAATATTGGTGGCAAAATTACAGCGTCAAAATTGCCGATGTGGTAATAATGCACGACAATCCCAAGTACCCGGATGCACGAGGGACTAACCCAGAAGCAAGTCGTTGTCAGCCATACGTTACAGTGCAGTGGTAACATCGTCCGAGAAATCGCTGCGTTCAGTGTCATTATTCACAGAATTGTTGTTTTCGAGTGAAACCCCGTCTTGAATTGTATAACTCTAACAAATGAAGACATGTCAAGTTATATTTTGAAAGTTGTATCGCTAGTTTGAGACGATTTTCTCACGTACTATCGGGGCTTACTTGGACTAGGACTTTACTCCAGTTCATCGGGAAGTTTAGCCAGCCCGATAATTCTTTCTGGTTTAGTTTACAACACTTTTGATCGCACAGATTTTGTTGTTGTGATGAAAAGAAATTAAAAAAAAGATCACTTCAACCATTTCGTTGTGTTTTCTTTATGAAAGGTAATCGAACATGAACGAGTGTTACCACTGTAACCAGGAGGGTCTATGCTGTAACGTATGGCAAGGGTTCGACATACACGCTGGTCCGCTATCCCGCGAGTCTATCTAGTAACTTTCTGTAAGGACCATGTACCAGTAAAGGTTACTAAAATGCCCTCCGACGGGATAGTGACTTTTCGATAGGTATATCAGGGAGCTCAGAATTCAAACCACCGGCTATATGATGAATTCACGGTCATAGTAAAATTCATTTGATTTTTAATTTGCTATTTTGACCAACTCCGGTTGTCTATTCGCGATAAAATTACGATTAGTTTGGAAACGGGGTAGATTTTTTATGATTCCGTGTCATAAAAGCATGTGTTGTGTAGTTTTCGAAAAGAACACCCGGTGGGAAAGTCGCCCAACAGACAATCTCGCGCCATTGCTGTACTACGTGGCACTTTATTCTGGCGGGGTGTCTCTTGAAAACGGGAATAGCGAACGATGAGCCAATCAAGTGAGACCTTTCAAATGTAGCTAATATTATAGCCAATAAAATTAGTTGTACGATGATATGTGTATAAGGGTGAGGTTTTTTTTTTTTTTGTTTCTCATCTCCAATGGAATAGTCAGGCGGGTCGGGCGGGCGAAATAAAAAAAAAAGGGGGGCAAGAAAAAAAAAATGTATTTTTTCAGTTCTATTCTCTGTCCTTTCTGTCCTGTTAGTCTCTATACAACTTCATTTCTCTTCTCTTTATTGATTTCCTTGTTACAAGTCTCTTTCCTTCATTTTAGCAAGGTTGACAAGTCTGTAGAACAACTTTGTAAGAAGATGATTAAATACTTATCATCCTGATGGGTGTATATATGTAGCCATGAACTATATGGCTACATATATATTATTTTGACAAGTTCACACCCCACTATGAGTGGGGTGTGAACTTGTCAAAATAATCCACCAGATAACATGTAAACATTTCTAGAACTCAGAACCCCTTTGGGATTTACTGTTTAAAAGTAATTAAAAGTAATAATGTAAACATCGGAATCGGGTCATGAAACGCTATGGAGTCGGTCATTTCCCTGATAATACAACTAATTTAAAGCTAAAAACTGGTCAAGAAATTAGGAATGCAGTATGACTTTTACCAATTTTAAGCATAATTTTGAAAATGATGGAAATATTCTGAGCTATTATTACATTGCAGCAAAATGTACCGCGTGACAGTATTAATTTTGAGCCCTGTCTCTCATCAAACCTCAACGGCTTCAGCCATGATGAAAGACACATGCTGCTCTGACGTAACAAAGGGGTTGGGTGGGTGAGAGGGGGGGGGGGTTAGACGACAGTGTTCTGCCAAGGTTTCCAATAAGTGGGGACACAGGCCCCTTGGTTCCAAAAAGTGGTGTCATTTGACAGGGAGTGGGGTCAATTATTATTGTCTATGAAATATTCATATAAATTATCTCAGACCACTATAGAGATACTGTGGTCTGAGATATTCCATTACGTATAGACCATTACCTAACTACATAAAAAAATTCCATTCATAATAACAGTTCCCAGTAAGCTATTTTTTGAAAATTGTGTACTACACATTACACCTTAGAAAAAGAAGTCAATTAAGATTATGTAATTTTAAGATATATATATATATATATATATATATATATATATATATATATATATATATATATATATATATATATATATATATATATATATATATATATATATATATAATCAAAGTGGGTTGGTTGGAACTTGAGGTGCTTGGTTGTAACTCCGAGTTTCACGCTCAATGCGTTCATCAGACAACATGTCTGATGAACGCATTGAGCGTGAAACTCGGAGTTACAACCAAGAACCTCAAGTTCCAACCAACCCACTTTGATTATTCCCGCCCTGCTTACCCAAGCATCGAGCACTCTATTCTACGAGTTTGATACTATTTACTATATATATATATATATATATATATATATATATATATATATATATATATATATATATATATATATATATATATATTTATATATATGAATGATATATTGTTTAGAAAGATTGGACAGCCAGGTAGTCACAATTTTTAATCTGAATATCAATGAATAGCAGTGCTAAAATTTATAATTTTTTCAGACAAGGACAATGAACAACTTCAAAATAAGTCACAGTGAACATATGATTGAATAAAAACTTTGAGAAATCCTATACTTGTAACCACTTGTTTCATTTTTAAAATTTTTAGTACACTGCTGTGTTTATCATTCCCTCTTCAAATTCATGACATTCCTGAAGAAAAAAAATCCCTGACTTTAAAAAGTACCAAATGTGAACGAAAAACTTACAAATAATAGTCAAACAAACTTTAAAATAATTTATTTTTTTATTAATTAACCCTTACTGGCTGTGTATCATGATTTGGTCCTGCTATATCAAATGACAGCATAGTTACGTACCGTAAACTTGCAATGATACGGAAAGCTGACATTAGGTGTCATTGAAACTCAGAACTTGAATCTTTAACTAAAACTATCAACAAAGTCAAAGTTGGGATGCTCTGTAAATATTACATTAATGTTTTTCTGATTTGCACAACAAGTTCGTTCTTCGTGTCTGACCGGGCGCACATGCATCGGCCGTCTATAGTGGCCATGCCAGTGATTACGCATTCAGTGCCCAACATTCACATGTGTCACTAGCACTGTCAACATCATGCAACACGATCCCCTAACACAGCTTTTTCGGAATCAAAATACACATGTACTCATTTAATTTAACCCATCAACAAATGAAAATCACAACCTGTCCCATAAATTTGGTTCACGAAGGCTTCTGAGCTGTGGCATGGCAGATAGATGTTCCGGTAGCAAGTTCAGTGTTTCTCACGTCAGTGATTAGGTCAGAGGTCACGACAGTGACAGTAGACAAAACATGTGATGAGAGACGTCCATTTCGACGTCTCATCTAATCCCTCTAATGTTTTAATTTGTAGATTAAGTTTATCAAAGTTGATCTTTTTGTGGCATTTTTTATGATAACAATAGAACTGCGCGTTGTCACTGTATCTTATATGATGTCAACAAAACTTTCCCTTACGCAGTCACTGAGTCAGTATACTTCTTGTGGGATTCACGTCGAGTCAGCGCCTGGCCTGGTCCGGCCGTGGACTTAGATAATTTTGATGTCTGCCGTAAAATGAATGCGCCCGGCAAAGCGATGAAAGGTGGGAAAATTATTGCTTTATTTGTAATTTTAGGGGGCCAATGTCGCAAGGTCGTGGCCTCGGCAGAACTGGCCTAAGACGCCATGGGGAACCTTACTATTTTGCTGTGCTCAGGGGTCGGTCGGAAATAAAAACACTTTTTTTTTTCTGATGTCGGAGCTGCAAATTAGGGTCGGTCGGGAGATGAGAAACAGAAAAATAAAAAGGGCCGCCCTAATAAGTCCTCTACACTGTAACAAGTAAATAGTAAAGTTGAAATCTTTGTCGCATGAATTCGTATTTATGTACGGATGCGTAGTCTTTCTGAACAGTAATTCTTAGATCAGTTAGTATTTAAACTACGTTTCTGAGTTAATTATTCGGTAGGTTATTGACGAGCTCCCTTTGTAAAAACACTGTACAAATTGGATGTCGGCGTTCGCCCGGCCACGTTCAACGGAACTAGTGAAGCTCAATCATAACAATGGTGGCTGTCAAAATCGAAGACGCAATTTGACCGTGTTGTTATTTCAGTGAGTTTATTCAGCAAGAAAACAACGTGTTCTATGTTTTTGTACTTCCTACATGATGTGATGATCGGTTTTTTTACCGGTACAACTTACAGCCTACAATGAAACTGCTAACTTACTTAGTAACACGATTCCGTGTTCCGTGTTCATGTTTTGGTATTCAGTTTGAAAAATTAAAATCCTGAACTTTATTTTGCGAACGGTTTTGTCATTTCTTAGTAATTATAGGGCCGACTGTACTATCACGTTTAACGTTTATGTCAACCCGGAAGTACATAGACACGAAAATAGACGAAGTGACTTGTACATGTAATTAGTAACAAAATTTTGCTGTAACTGCTGGTAACCTTCAAATTTATTTATTTTTATGTTGTAAATACATTCTAATATGCACTAAGGACAACACTATAAAGACTTGCTCTATGGGAAGGTAATTTTTTGTCTTTTAAAAATGCAATAGTTAGATCAATGTGTACCAGAAATGTTATGTAGTATTTAAGCTAGAAATAAGACCACATAACATCTTATTACTCCTCACTACTCACAGAAAGCAACAAAAAAAAGAGAAGAAGCTCCAAAACATAAAAAAGAGAATAAAATTACAGTAAGGAGTTGATGATGCACAAACAACTACAACGAAATAGACTTCAATTACAACAGTGTTTGAAATAAATATGGGGTTTGGAAAAGTGAATTAGAAGTAGAGCAAAAACGAAGAGAGATGAAGAGCCTAAGTGAACAAGCGAAAGCACTTAAAGATAGGACCACCAAATTTTTTGCAGGACTACTATGTTATCAATTTTACTAGTCCTGTGGGATAGTGACTTTTACTCCAGTGTCGAACCCTGTTGGCTGAGAATGACTCTCTTTCGGGTACTTGGGGATTGTCGCCGTACGGAAACTAAGATGGCGATTAATACATTTCTTCCCTATATATATATATATATATATCTACTACAACTAGTACAAGTTGAATGTTGTTGACTTGGTAAATTTGTTAGAAAATTGAAATTCAAATTGCCTCAAAATTATTTTAGATCCCTAGTTTATTTCATTCATCATTAAAATTTTCCAGGGTTACAGCTGTAAGACACTGGAATTATTTATAGCCAACCTCAAAATCCTCTTTTTTAATTTTTTTTCTTGTGTGCATTTCCCAGTCATTTTTTCCCTGAGATTTTGTGCAATTTTTCATAACAGTAGATTTTTGTTATAAAATGGTGACTATGGTATAAAAGTACAATACATTACCAACTTCTGTGTAAAATGTGTTTTATAGTATAGTATAGTATAGTATAGTCTTTCTTTATTCCAATAACGGAACATACCTCCGTTTATCCCCGAAGGAGGGTTACATAAATACATAAGAACGAATAAAGGAGGTCACGTGAGCCAAAATCACAAAACAGCTGAGAAATATATATAATTTATATAAAAGACTACAATGCAAACAAAAAGGAGATCAAATACTGTCCCTGATCCTGAAACAATCTATTATAAATTTTGCAGTCGTCACTACAATAGTTTTATCTATACTTGACATTATTACGATGAACTTAGTCTCGTCATCCTTATCCATAAAATCAGAGTAAATAGTGGATATCGTTTGAAAGAAACTCTGCCTTTGTTGACTGTACCTAGAGCAACTCATCAAAAAATGAATTTCAGACTCCACTTCATTGGAGTCACACACACAGCATATTCTGTCTTCTACTGGTATATTTATATATCTACCCATTTCGATCATTAACTTATGACAGGAGCATCTAAACTTTGTATAAAAATGTCGGAGTTGAAAACTTTTCAAAATAACAAGATATGGTTCAAAATAAATGTTGGGTTTAAATGTTCTATACGTCCTAAGTTTATTTCGTTGCGTTGGATTTCTACGGTTATCATCAAAAACTTGTTTTTTCCATTCACAAAAATATTCACCTTTCAGAGATTGTACCCTTTCACTTATACATTTTCCAATGCAAATGCTCAAGGGATTACTCCACAATGTTCCCTGGTCACAGGCATTGAAAATCACCCCCTTGATAGACCTTGCCCATTTTGATTTTCCACTTTCGCCGAGGGTTATTACGTCGTTTAGTGCTTTATGAGAAAGTCTATCAAATGGTAACTTCGATGTTCTGTACCAAAAACGTATGATATCTAATTGTCGACCAAGCTCTACTGGGTATCTTCCAAGTTCTGCTAGAATAGCTGCATTTGTTGTGTGTTGTGGAACTCCAAGAATAAACTTTGCCCATTTGATTTGGATATTTTCGAGCAAATTAACATGTAAATTACCAAGTACAGCAGCTGCGTAATTTAATATTGGAAGTATTTTGGTGTCAAAAATCTTCATGTACAGTTTAGGTGATAATTCATTTCCCAGTGCCGCTCGGACCGAGAAAATAGTTTTTGACGCTTTATCGGCCAGCTGTTTAAAAGCAGCTTTAAAAGACCCGTTCTCTGTAAAAACTATACCTAAATATGTATATCTCGTTACTGTCTTTATACCTTGACCATTGAAGACAAAGTCTGTCTGGTCGTTTTCATTTGAGAACAAATCTCTGTTAAAAACAGAGATTATAGTGAGACATCATATGAAACCACTAACCACTTTATTGCATCGCTAAAACAAAACTGCATAGTAAAGAGCTGAAGAACTGAACCACTTCTACATGTCACCAAAATAAATAAAAAAAAACAAAAAAAAACAGCGGAGCTATTCTGACCGATAGGTCGCTTGTTTAGTTAAGTACTCAAGTTTCACAGTTGAAAAAAATGACTATATTTGACTCTTTGTTAAAGTTAAATAATTTTAAGTGAAAATCGACAAAAAAATCAGTAATATGCTTGAAAGTGTACAAAATCACCACAGAAACCACAACTTCAAATATAGACTCAACATAATACATGAAACACATAGTGTATTTATCTCGTCTTTATTATGAAATATTATGAAGGAAAAGTGAGCCAAAGAACCTGCATCTGATCCTCAAATAAATATTTTAACTTTTTATGAAAAACTAATTCATCAGTACCCTAACATATGCAACTACCTTAGAAATACATGATTCTGTGTACCCAGTGTAAATAATGATAAAAACTAAGTCGATTCCCATCGCCATGCATAATCAAACTAAAGCCAGGGTCAGAATTTATGGTAGGGGGACTTGGAGAAATTATTTTGGTCAAAAAAAATGTTTGACCAAAGTTTATGATGTCACATGTTTACAAAGAATTTGTAAAAGTCATGATTTCACTGGTTAATTTACATATTTGTATTCGTAAAATCATTATTTTTATTGTAAAAATCAATATTAATACCGATAGTAATAATATGCGTAAATGTCCATTCAGATTTGTCAAAAATATGTTGGTATTCATTAAACATAATTGACATTTGTATTTATGATTTTCAATATTGTTAGTGGTGAATCATTTTTATCCTCCAATGGTGAAACTAAGGTGGACTTCTACATTGGGTACCATACTTGTGTATCCATCCTCAGAACACTGACATTGATTTTTGTTTCCTTTTTTCAGAATATGGATACACTTGCACCACTACATAAAACGGTCAATTTCATCCCAAAGATGATGGCCCCTGAAGGAGGACAATGATTTGGAATTTACAAACTGAACAGAGGGAGAAGAGCAAATCAAAGTCTAGATCAGTCAAGTATACTCTATAGAGTGTTACACCATCAGGTTATCAAAATTGCATCCCAAAAGACAGCAAGTACATGAAAAAGATGCACTGTTTTTGTCTTTTGGTATGGAAGTGTCACTGCAATGGCATAGACAGAGGGATGTTAGCCTTAATGCATACTACAAGTTTGGAATCCTACACATCCTAATAGGAAAGATCTTCTATGTGATGCCTATGGAAATTTGGAAACCTTATCCTCATGAGATTGATGGAATACAGTACTTGTGATGCCAACTGGAAATTAAAATAACCAAGCCCGATTGCGATGGTTGGAATAAAATAACACTGAAGATTTGGAAACCTCAACTAAAATGGATGAAATATGTGCTTCTGGAATTTTCAGATGGTTGTGATAAGTAAACAAACACAGTAGTGATAAAAGACATGAAATAAACAAACAAACAAAACTGAAACAAACAGTTCTAATAAAAGACATGAAGTAACCAAACAATCTGAAACAAACAGTTGTGATAAAAGACATGCAGTAAACAAACAAACTGAAACATACAGTTCTGATAAAAGACATGAAATAAACAAACTGAAACAAACAGTTCTGATAAAAGACATGGAGTAAACAAACAAACTGAAACAAACAGTAGTGATAAAAGACGGAGTAAACAAACAAACTGTGAACCAAACACTTCTGATAAAAAACATGAAATAAACAAACAAACTGAAACAAACAGTTGTGTTAAAAGACGAGGCAAACAAACTGAAACAAACAGTTGTGTTAAAAGACGAGGCAAACAAACTGAAACAAACAGTTGTGATAAAAGACATGAAGTAAATAAACAAACAAACTGAAACAAACACTTGTAATAAAAGACATGGAGTAAACAAACTGAAACAAATGGTTGTGATAAAAAACAGTAAACAACAAACTGAAACAAACAGTTGTGATAAAAGACATGAAGTAAACAAACAAACAGTTGTGATAAAAGACATGGAGTAAACAAACAAACAAACAATTGTAATAAAAGGCAAGGAGTAAACAAACAAACTGAAACAAACAGTTGTGATAAAAGACATGGCGTAAACAAACAAAAGTGAAACTAACAGTTCTGATAAAATACATGAAGTAAACAAACTGAAACACACAGTTGTGATAAAAGACGAGGCAAACAAACTGAAACAAACAGTTGTGATAAAAGACTTGGAGTAAACAAACAAACAGATTTTACTTGGAGTAAAAACAAACAAACTGAAACAAACAGTTGTGATAAAAGACATGAAGTAAATAAACAAACAGTTCTGATAAAAGACATGAAGTAAATAAACAAATAAACTGAAACAAACAGTTGTGATGAAAGACATGGAGTAAACAAACAAACTGAAACAAACAGTTGTGATAAAAGACATTGCGTAAACAAACAAACAGTTGTGATAAAAGACATGAAGTATATAAACAAACAGTTGTGATAAAAGACATGGAGTAAACAAAGAAACTGAAACAAACAGTTGTGATAAAAGACATGAAGTAAATAAACAAACAGTTGTGATAAAAGACATGGAGTAAACAAAGAAACTGAAACAAACAGTTGTGATAAAAGACATGAAGTAAACAAACAAACTGAAACAAACAGTTGTGATAAAAGACATGAAGTAAATAAACAAACAGTTGTGATAAAAGACATGGAGTAAACAAAGAAACTGAAACAAACAGTTGTGATAAAAGACATGAAGTACATAAACAAACAGTTGTGATGAAAGACATGGAGTAAACAAACAAACAATCTGTGAAACAAACAGTTGTGATAAAAGACATGGAGTAAACAAAGAAACTGAAACAAACAGTTGCAATAAAAGACATGAAGTAAACAAACAAACAAACTGAAACAAACAGTTCTGATAAAAAATGAAGTAAACAAAAAAACAGTTGTGATAAAAGACATGGAGTAAACAAACAAACTGAAACAAACAGTTGTAATAAAAGAGATGAAGTAAATAAACAAACAGTTGTGATGAAAGACATGGAGTAAATAAACAAACAATCTGTGAAACAAACAGTTGTGATAAAAGACATGGAGTAAACAAACAAACTGAAACAAACAGTTGTGATAAAAGACATGAAATAAACAAACTGAAACAAACAGTTGTGATAAAAGGCATGGAGTAAACAAACAAACTGAAACAAACAGTTGTGATAAAAGACATGGAGTAAATAAACAAACTGAAACAAACAGTTCTGATAAAAGACATGGAGTAAATAAACAAACAGTTGTGATAAAAGGCATGGAGTAAATAAACTGAAACAAACAGTTCTGATAAAAGACATGGAGTAAACAAACAAACAGTTGTGTTAAAGACAAAGTAAACAAACAAACAGTTGTGATAAAAGACATGGAGTAAACAAACAAACAGTTGTGATGAAAGACATGGAGTAAACAAAAAAACAGTTGTGATAAAAGACAAAGTAAACAAACAAACAGTTGTGATAAAAGACATGGAGTAAACAAATAAACTGAAACAAACAGTTGTGATAACAGACATGGAGTAAATAAACAAACTGAAACAAACAGTTGTGATAAAAGACATGGAGTAAATAAACTGAAACAAACAGTTCTGATAAAAGACATGGAGTAAACAAACAAACAGTTGTGATAAAAGACAAAGTAAACAAACAAACAGTTGTGATAAAAGACATGGAGTAAACAAACAAACAGTTGTGATGAAAGACATGGAGTAAACAAAAAAACAGTTGTGATAAAAGACAAAGTAAACAAACAAACAGTTGTGATAAAAGACATGGAGTAAACAAACAAACTGAAACAAACAGTTGTAATAAAAGGCATGAAGTAAACAAACAAACAAACTGAAACAAACAGTTGTGATAAAAGACATGGAGTAAACAAACAAACTGAAACAAACAGTTGTGATAAAAGACATGGAGTAAATAAACAAACTGAAACAAACAGTTGTGATAAAAGACGGAGTAAATAAACTGAAACAAACAGTTCTGATAAAAGACGGAGTAAATAAACTGAAACAAACAGTTCTGATAAAAGACATGGAGTAAACAAACTGAAACAAACAGTTCTGATAAAAGACGGAGTAAATAAACTGAAACAAACAGTTGTGATAAAAGACGGAGTAAGCAAAAAAACAGTTGTGATGAAAGACATTGAGTAAATAAACAAACTGAAACAAACAGTTGTAATAAAAGACGAAGTAAACAAACAAACAAACTGAAACAAACAGTTCTGATAAAAGACATGGAGTAAATAAACTGAAACAAACAGTTGTAATAAAAGACATGAAGTAAACAAACAAACAAACTGAAACAAACAGTTGTGATAAAAGACATGAAATAAACAAACTGAAACAAACAGTTGTGATAAAAGACATGGAGTAAATAAACAAACTGAAACAAACAGTTCTGATAAAAGACATGGAGTAAATAAACAAACAAATAAACTGAAACAAACAGTTGTAATAAAAGACATGGAGTAAACAAACAAACTGAAACAAACAGTTGTGATAAAAGGCATGGAGTAAATAAACAAACTGAAACAAACAGTTGTGATAAAAGGCATGGAGTAAATAAACAAACTGAAACAAACACTTGTGATAAAAGACATGGAGTAAATAAACAAACTGAAACAAACAGTTCTGATAAAAGACATGAAGTAAACAATCAAACAAACTGAAACAAACAGTTCTGATAAAAAATGAAGTAAACAAAAAACAGTTCTGATAAAAGACGGAGTAAACAAAAAAACAGTTGTGATAAAAGACATGAAGTAAACAAACAAACAGTTGTGATGAAAGACATGGAGTAACTAAACAAACTGAAACAAACAGTTGTAATAAAAGACATGAAGTAAACAAACAAACAGAAACAAACAGTTCTGATAAAAGACATGGAGTAAATAAACTGAAACAAACAGTTGTGATAAAAGACATGGAGTAAATAAACAAACTGAAACAAACAGTTCTGATAAAAGACATGGAGTAAATAAACTGAAACAAACAGTTGTAATAAAAGACATGAAGTAAACAAACAAACAGAAACAAACAGTTCTGATAAAAGACATGGAGTAAATAAACTGAAACAAACAGTTGTAATAAAAGACATGAAGTAAACAAACAAACAAACTGAAACAAACAGTTGTGATAAAAGACATGAAATAAACAAACTGAAACAAACAGTTGTGATAAAAGACATGGAGTAAACAAACAAACTGAAACAAACAGTTCTGATAAAAGACATGGAGTAAATAAACAAACTGAAACAAACAGTTGTGTTAAAAGGTATGGAGTAAACAAACAAACTGAAACAAACAGTTGTGATAAAAGACATGAAATAAACAAACTGAAACAAACAGTTGTGATAAAAGACATGGAGTAAATAAACAAACAGTTGTGATAAAAGACATGGAGTAAATAAACAAACAGTTCTGATAAAAGACATGGAGTAAACAAATAAACTGAAACAAACAGTTGTGATAAAAGACATGGAGTAAATAAACAAACTGAAACAAACAGTTGTGATAAAAGACATGAAATAAACAAACTGAAACAAACAGTTCTGATAAAAGACATGGAGTAAACAAATAAACTGAAACAAACAGTTGTGATAAAAGACATGGAGTAAATAAACAAACAGTTGTGATAAAAGACATGGAGTAAATAAACAAACAGTTCTGATAAAAGACATGGAGTAAACAAACAAACTGAAACAAACAGTTGTGATAAAAGACATGGAGTAAACAAACAAACTGAAACAAACAGTTGTGATAAAAGACATGAAATAAACAAACTGAAACAAACAGTTGTGATAAAAGACATGGAGTAAATAAACAAACTGAAACAAACAGTTCTGCTAAAAGACATGGAGTAAATAAACTGAAACAAAACAGTTCTGATAAAAGACGGAGTAAATAAACTGAAACAAACAGTAATAAAAGACATGAAGTAAACAAATAAACTGAAACAAACAGT
This sequence comes from Glandiceps talaboti, assembly GCF_964340395.1. NCBI lineage: Eukaryota > Metazoa > Hemichordata > Enteropneusta > Spengelidae > Glandiceps > Glandiceps talaboti. The sequence continues at coordinate 20,263,389 of NC_135566.1, read as the reverse complement.
TCTGATAAAAGACATGGAGTAAATAAACAAACTGAAACGAACAGTTGTGTTAAAAGGTATGGAGTAAATAAACAAACAGTTCTGATAAACGACAGTGGAGTAAATAAAACAAACTTAAACAGTTTTGATGAAAGACATGGAGTAAAGAAACTGAAACAAACAGTTCTGATAAAAGACATGGAGTAAACAAACAATCAAACTGAAAGAAACAGTTGTGATAAAAGACATGAAGTAAACAATCAAACTGAAAACAAACAGTTCTGATAAAAGGCATGGAGTAAACAAACAAACTGAAACAAACAAAACTGAAACAAACAGTTGTGATAAAAGGTATGTAGTAAACAAACAAACAGTTCTGATAAACTACAGTGGAGTAAATAAAACAAACTTAAACAAACAGTTGTGATAAAACATGTGGAGTAACGAAACAAACAATCTAATAGTTCTGATAAAGGACATGAAGTAAACAAACAAAAGTGAAACAATCAGTTGTGATAAAAGACATGAAGTAAACAAATAAACAGTTGTGATAAAAGACATGGAGTAAATAAACAAACAATATGTGAAACAAACAGTTGTGATAAAAGACATGGAGTAAACAATCAAACTGAAACAAACAGTTGTGATAAAAGACATTGCGTAAACAAACAAACAAACTGAAACAAACAGTTCTGATAAAAGACATGGAGTAAACAAACAATCAAACTGAAAGAAACAGTTGTGATAAAAGACATGAAGTAAACAATCAAACTGAAAACAAACATCTGATTAAAGACATGAAGTAAACAATCAAACTGAAAACAAACAGTTCTGATAAACAAACAATGAAACAAACAGTTCTGATAAAAGACATGGAGTAAACAAACAATCAAACTGAAACAAACAGTTGTGATGAAAGACATGGAGTAACTAAACAAACTGAAACAAACAGTTCTGATAAAAGACATGAAGTAAACAATCAAACAAACTGAAACAAACAGTTGTGATAAAAGACATGAAGTACATAAACAAACAGTTCTGATAAAAGACATGGAGTAAACAAACAATCAAACTGAAACAAACAGTTGTGATGAAAGACATGGAGTAACTAAACAAACTGAAACAAACAGTTCTGATAAAAGACATGGAGTAAATAAACTGAAACAAAACAGTTCTGATAAAAGACATGGAGTAAACAAACAAACAGTTGTGATAAAAGACAAAGTAAACAAACAAACAGTTGTGATAAACTACAGTGGAGTAAATAAAACAAACTTAAACAAACAGTTGTGATAAAACATGTGGAGTAACGAAACAAACAAACTAATAGTTCTGATAAAGGACATGAAGTAAACAAACAAAAGTGAAACAATCAGTTGTGATAAAAGACATGAAGTAAACAAATAAACAGTTCTGATAAAAGACATGGAGTAAATAAACAAACAATATGTGAAACAAACAGTTGTGATAAAAGACATGAAGTAAACAAACAAACAGTTGTGATAAAAGACATGGAGTAAACAATCAAACTGAAACAAACAGTTGTGATAAAAGACATTGCGTAAACAAACAAACAAACTGAAACAAACAGTTCTGATAAAAGACATGGCGTAAACAAACAAACAAACTGAAACAAACAGTTCTGATAAAAGACATGAAATAAACAAACAATGAAACAAACAGTTGTGATAAAAGACATGGCGTAAACAAACAAACAAACTGAAACAAACAGTTCTGATAAAAGACATGAAATAAACAAACAATGAAACAAACAGTTGTGATAAAAGACATGGAGTAAACAAACAAACTGAAACAAACAGATCTGATTAAAGACATGAAGTAAACAAACTGAAACAAACACTTGTGATAAAAGACATGAAGTAAAGAAACAAATGTGAAACAAACAGTTCTGATAAAAGACATGGAGTAAACAAACAACAAACAGTTCTGATAAAAGACATGGAGTAAACAAACAAAGAAACTGAAACAAACAGTTGTGATAAAAGACATGGCGTAAACAAACAAACAACAAACAAACAGTTGTAATAAAAGACGTGGAGTAAATAAACTGAAACAAACAGTTCTGATAAAAGACATGGAGTAAACAAACAAAGAAACTGAAACAAACAGTTGTGATAAAAGACATGAAGTAAACAAACTGAAACAAACAGATCTGATTAAAGACATGAAGTAAACAAACTGAAACAAACAGTTGTGATAAAAGACATGAAGTAAATAAACAAACTGAAACATACGTTGTGATAAAAGACATGAAGTAAACAAATGTGAAACAAACAGTTCTGATAAAAGACATGGAATAAACGAACAAACTAAAACAAACAGTTCTGCAGGCTATGTAATAGCTTGTAGTTTGTAAACTGATCAAACATCTGGTGTTTGTTAGTTGCAAACTATCTAAGCTATTTGCCATCAGTGAAATGACTGCTCTAGCCATCAGCGATGAGTATGTGCAAGTGCGCGCTGCATATCCAGTATTCTGCCAACTTATAATGAATACTGGACTGCAGATAGCAAATCCACCAAGTCGTACTAATTAGTTGGTCATTGGCTAAGCAGTGAATACACACTGTCGTAATTGACTGCAAACTGATTTCATCGGCTATTTGAGATCAGTGATAAAATGCTTGTCATTTACATGTCTGCTGTTCTGCAGGCTATGTAATAGCTTATAGTTTGTAAACTGATCAAACATCTGGTGTTTGTTGGTTGCAAACTATCTAAGCTATTTGCCATCAGTGAAATGACTGCTCTAGCCATCAGCGATGAATATGTGCAAGTGCGCGCTGCATATCCAGTATTCTGCCAACTTATAATGAATACTGGACTGCAGATAGCAAATCCACCAAGTCGTACTAATTAGTTGGTCATTGGCTAAGCAGTGAATACACACTGTCGTCATTGACTGCAAACTGATTTCATCGGCTATTTGAGATCAGTGATAAAATGCTTGTCATTTACATGTCTGCTGTTCTGCAGGCTATGTAATAGCTTACAGTTTGTAAACTGATCAAACATCTGGTGTTTGTTGGTTGCAAACTATCTAAGCTGTTTGCCACCAGTGATATGACTGCTCTGGCCATCAGCGATGAATATGTGCAAGTGCGCGCTGCATATCCAGTATTCTGCCAACTTATAATGAATACTGGACTGCAGATAGCAAATCCACCAAGTCGTGATAATTAGTTGGTCATTGGCTATGCAGTGAACTGATTTCATCGGCTATTTGAAATCAGTGATAAAATGATTTATATGTCTGCTGTTCTGCAGGCTATGTAATAGCTTATAATTTGTAAACTGATCAAACATTTGGTGTTTGTTGGTTACAAACTATCTAAGCTATTTGCCATAAGTGATATGACTGCTCTGGCCATCAGCGATGAATATGTGCAAGTGCGCGCTGCATATCCAGTAATCTACAAGCTTATAATGAATACTGGACTGCAGATAGGAAATCCACCAAGTCATGATAATTAGTTGGTCATTGGCTAAGCAGTGAATACACGCTGTCATCATTGACTGCAAACTGATCTCATCTCTGGCCAGTGAGTTCCTTGACCTGGAGGTTAAAGGTTATTGCTGTTACTGAGGTGTGACACTCGGCGCAAACTCCGCAGGTGAATCAGTACAGCCAGTAACACTACTGCCGAGCATCGGGCGGCGATAAATAACCTGACCAACTCAGTTTTTCTGAGAGGGTTCGGTCACCAGGGTAGAGGAAATACTATCAACAAGGTAGAGGAAATACTATCTAAAGGTGGACTCGCGTCGCAAGGTGGCAGTCAGCGTGCAAGCAGCACTGATGTACTCTCGTTTTGTGGTAAAGCTTCAGCCAACTGCAGATTTGAGGGAATTTGGCAGGCGGATGATCTTGTTTCAGATGACAACGGCTGACAATCACTGGTCCAGTTAGAGGACTACTACGGGTGAAAAAGGAAACAGGAACCCACTTCACTATTTTCCCAAGACAACCTTAATGATGAAGTGCTCAAGTAGTGGGACAGTCACTAGCCTTGCAAACCAAGGTGATACCTCTGGACCCAGAGGGGAAAGTAAGGGGCAACAACCATGTCCTGCTGGAAGGTCCTGTGATGACGCTGTAGAGGCTGATGGAAGGGACCCGACTAAAGAAAAAAAAGGAATCTAAGGAGCTGCAAACGTATTGGCACATGGAATGTGAGAAACATGACAGATCCTAGCAAGGTGCACATAGTGAAAAAGGAAATGGAGAGATGTAATGTTCCTATCTGTGGCTTGGCAGACGTTAGATGGACTGGAAAGGGGCATTTCTCTCTAGATGACAGTCATACTATCTACTTCTCTGGCTTAGACACACTACGGAGGAATGGAGTAGGCTTCATCCTGTCAAGGGAGGCAGCAAAATACGTCCTCAGATACAACCCAATATTTCAATATTTCCCTAGTACAAGTCTACGCACCAACCTCGACAGCAGATGATGAAGAAATTGGCTCCTACCACGAGCTCCAGGAAACTATCAACAAAATTCCTAGTAGAGACATTACCATCATCTAAGGGGATTTCAATGCCAAAGTTGGGAATGACTTTGAAAGCAACATTGCTCTTGGAAAGTTTGGATTGGGCAAAGCTAATGAGAGAGGTGAAAGGCTAATTGATTTCTGCAATGAAAATGAACTGACTGTAACCAACACCATATTCCAGCAGCACCCGAGGAGACTAGACACCTGGGTCTCACCAGATGGGAAAACCAGAAATCAAATAGACTACATCTTAATTAGAAGAAGATGGAGGTCAAGCATAAAGGTAACAAGAACATACCCTGGAGCATATTGTGGGTCAGATCATCAACTACTTGTAGCTGAAATTCGAACCAAACTGAAGTCTATCAAAGGAGATACTCCCACGTAGATATGATGTGAAGCAGATAAATGATCAATACAGAATAGAAGTAAGGAATTCTTTCCAAGTACTGCTTGAAAAGGAAGAAGAATGGACTCCTAATAAACTATGGGAGCAGACAAAGGAATGTATCTCTGGAGCAGCACATAAGAACTTGCCAAAACCTAGGAAATCGCATTCACCATGGCTATCAGATGAAGTTGGCAAACTAGCAGATGAAAGACGGGTGATAATAAAGGCGAGAGGCATTCAATCAGAGAAGGACAGAAGGCAATACAAAGATCTGAGTAGGAGAATTCAATGGAAGACCAGACAAGATAAACAGGCTTTCCTTGAGAAGAAATGCGAGGAGGTTGAGTCACACTCTTCTACCAATCACTCCAGAGATCTTTTTAAAGCTGTAAAGAAAACACCAAAGCTAAATGTAGTTAAGGATGAAGATGATGAAATTCTAACTGAGGATGACCAAATCAAGTAAAGGTGGAAGCAGTACTGCCAAGGACTGTATGCTAGTAGAGATGGTTTGGGAGGTACATCAGAACCAATCGAGATTGAGGAAGAGGAACCTTACCTACTAAGATCAGAAGTGGTCCAGGCAATAAAGAAAATGCAAACAGGAAAGGCTGCTCCAGGCTGTGATGATATTCCTGCAGAGCTGTTTAAGGAAGCTGGAGAGGAGGGAGTGAATGTGATGCATAAATTATGCAACCTGATCTGGAAAGATAAGACATAGCCAAAAGATTGGACAAGATCAGTATTTCTACCACTTCCCAAGAAAGGCGACACTCGAGAATGTAAAACAACAGAACCATCTCTCTGATTTCGCATGCAAGCAAGATCCTGCAATATGTCATTGTAGAGAGGATGAAGCAGTACATGTGTCGTGAGATTCCCCAGAGCAGGCAGGTTTTGTGAAAGGAAGAGGCACAATAGACCAGATAGCAAACATCAGAAATATAATGGAGAAGGCTATGGAATTCAACTTCCCGGTGTACATGTGCTTCATCAACTATTCTAAAGCGTTTGATACTGTCCAGCACCAAAAACTCTGGATAGCCTTGATATCAATGGGCTTCCCAAAACATGTCATAGAAATGATCAGGACACTCTACGAACATCAGGAATCGACAGTGAGAACTGCATGCAGTAACACTGACTGGTTTAACATCGAGCAAGGGGTACGACAAGGATGTATACTGTCACCTCATCTGTTCAATACATATGCAGAATACATCACGCGACTTGCCCTTGAAAACTATGACAGTGGGATATCAATTGGAGGCAGAACGATCAACAACTTACGTTATGCTGATGATACTACCCTGTTAGCTAGCAGCGCAAGTGAACTAGAGACTCTGACTGAAAGAGTAAGAATAGAGAGTGAGAAGTTTGTTCTCTTCTTAAATGTGAGTTTAAAACAAAGGTGATGATTGTCAACCAACAGGAAGAAAACCCAACTTTTCAGGCAGGAAACCAACCAATTGAAGTAATTGATCAGTTCAACTTCCTTGGGTCCATGATATCAAACCAAGGTGGATGCTCCATGGAAATAAGATGAAGAATTGCAATAGCAACAACATCAATGTATGCAATGAACAAGATCTGGAAGAACAGAAGTATCAGTACCAGAATCAGACTAGTCTCCTGTCTGATTTTTCCAATTGCAACATATGGGTGTGAAACATGGACTATCAGTGCTGCTTATCAGAAGAAAATTGAAGCGTTTGAGATGTGGTGTTGGAGGAAGCTTCTTTGCATCCCGTGGACACCCAAAAGGACCAATGCAAGTGTCCTATTTGAAATTGGAGAAAAAAACAACCTCGAGCTCATTGATGCAGTTGCGAGACAAAAATTGAAGTATTTTGGTCACATTGCAAGGCGTGTTGGAGACAATCTGGAGAAACTAATTATGTTTGGTAAAGTGGAGTGAAAAAGAAGCAGAGGTAGGCAGGAACTTCGCAGACAAATGGAATTGTGACTCTTACAGGAAGATCAATTTATAGCTGCTACACCAAGGCTCAAAATCACCATGAATGGAGAAGCTTCATCACAGAGGTCACGAATACTCAGATATGAGTTGAACGACTATGTAATAGCTTATAGTTTGCAAACTGATTAAACATTTGGTGTTTGTTGGGTGCAAACTATCTAAGCTATTTGCCATCAGTGATATGACTGCTCTGGCCATCAGCGATGAGTATGCGCAAGTGCGCGCTGCATATCCAGTATTCTGCCGACTTATAATGAATACTGGACTGCAGATAGCAAATCCACCAAGTCGTGATAATCAGTTGGTCATTGGCTATGCAGTGAATACACACTGTCGTCATTGACTGCAAACTGATTTCATCGGCTATTTGAAATCAGTGATAAAATGATTTACATGTCTGCTGTTCTGCAGGCTATGTAATAGCTTATAGTTTGCAAACTGATTAAACATTTGGTGTTTGTTGGTTGCAAACTATCTAAGCTATTTGCCATCAGTGATATGACTGCTCTGGCCATCAGCGATGAGTATGCGCAAGTGCGCGCTGCATATCCAGTATTCTGCCGACTTATAATGAATACTGGACTGCAGATAGCAAATCCACCAAGTCGTACTAATTAGTTGGTCATTGGCTAAGCAGTGAATACACAGTCGTCATTGACTGCAAACTGATTTCATCGGCTATTTGAGATCAGTGATAAAATGCTTGTCATTTACATGTCTGCTGTTCTGCAGGCTATGTAATAGCTTACAGTTTGTAAACTGATCAAACATCTGGTGTTTGTTGGTGGCAAACTATCTAAGCTATTTGCCATCAATGATATGACTGCTCTGGCTATCAGTGATGAATATGTGCAAGTGCGCGCTGCATATCCAGTATTCTGCCAACTTATAATGAATACTGGACTGCAGATAGCAAATCCATCAAGTCATGATAATTAGTTGGTCATTGGCTAAGCAGTGAATACACACTGTCGTCATTGACTGCAAACTGATTTCATCGGCTATTTGAGATCAGTGATAAAATGCTTGTCATTTACATGTCTGCTGTTCTGCAGGCTATGTAATAGCTTACAGTTTGTAAACTGATCAAACATCTGGTGTTTGTTGGTTGCAAACTATCTAAGCTATTTGCCATCAGTGATATGACTGCTGTGGACATCATCAATGAACATGCAGAAGCGCGTGCTGCAAATCTGGTAATCTGCAGACTCATGATGAAAATAAGTCTGGTTTGCGTACAGGAATGGCTTAAATTTACTTGTTTATAAATATAATTCCTGTTGTTGGATCACTGTACATGTAAATAATCCATGTAAAACTATATTTCTCTTCTCTACTTAGGTCACACAATTAAATCAACGTTGATGGATGCTGCTGAAGAAAGTTTATTGAAGAAAAGGTATACCATAGGTATGTATATCTGTTACTTTACTGTTCACTTTATTTGATCATGTTTGATTTCCTTTTTTTTCACATCACACATAGGAATGTCTATTACTGGAATTAATGAAGACAGCTAAAGGAGAATGTTAATAAAAGAATAGAAAGTGTAAGTTTCTTATTTTGCAATCTTTTATGTTCCTATCAGCCATGGAAATGTGTTTTTATCACTGATTGTTGTACTGACAGGTTTGTCTTTCGGGAAATGTACAAATTGCATGTCAATATTAAAAAGGAAAAGGAAAACATTATCAATTGAATACCAAAAACAGAAATCCAATTTACAAATAAGTGACAATCACTGATACAATTTGACAAGGTCCAAATTTACTATCAATATGGACTTAAATACAACCATATTACATTACAACTAGTAGTCACCAGTTGTAAACTGTTCTGACTAAAACCAAACATGTCTTCATAGAATACACAGGCCCCCTCAAACACTTTCCTTCTATGTGACTGAAGATCACATGAGTTAAAAGAAATTAATGGCATCAAATCAAACAAATAATAAAATGTGCTTGTGATATCCAGGAAATGTGATCACCACACATTTAAATAAATATTAAAATAAATGCTTGTATTAGGTACCCAATATAAAATTGTAATTAGTCCCTTGAATGGTGAATGTTCCAATTGGATCCATCCATCTGTTCGGCCATCAGTACATCTGTTTGTCTGTAATACATCATTTCTTAGACATGCAATATCTGATTTCTTTCAAATCTAACACAATGTCAAATGGGACAGTTTCCTTATTTTGTGACCTGTACAGTTAACCAAACAGGGCAGTTATTGAAAATCCAGCCATTTCCTGGATATCACAAGCACATTTTATTATTTGTTTGATTTGATGCCATTAATTTCTTTTAACTCATGTGATCTTCAGTCACATAGAAGGAAAGTGTTTGAGGGGGCCTGTGTATTCTATGAAGACATGTTTGGTTTTAGTCAGAACAGTTTACAACTGGTGACTACTAGTTGTAATGTAATATGGTTGTATTTAAGTCCATATTGATAGTAAATTTGGACCTTGTCAAATTGTATCAGTGATTGTCACTTATTTGTAAATTGGATTTCTGTTTTTGGTATTCAATTGATAATGTTTTCCTTTTCCTTTTTAATATTTACAGATCACACCTATGAAGATATCATATGACCAGAATTGAAGAGCAATGTAACTATGTTTCATACCCTTAGCAATATCAAAGGAATGCCAGCCATACTTATTCTTGACATTCTACTATGCAATTGTGTATCAGATCCGACCTTACTGCACAGACATGATGATTTGATATAAATAAATTGACATGATAGTGGACAGTTGTGTCTTTGACCGTTTTCCTTGCCTTTAGACCATGCCCATACTGCCAGGAATATGTATAACCACAATTTATGACTTCTGTAGAAGAAAATTATTTAATCAAGAAAGAAGAGAAAAGTACGGGTTTTTAAATCAAATTTTATGTTCTTGTCGGTCATGATATTACAAATGAGGATATTGAATCACCAGAATTGATGATGTAGAAAGTTATTACAAGATAAGTTCACATCTAGCAGTCTCTTCAAAATTTATGTTTTTTCTCAATGTATGTTTTACTTAGATTTGTGTGTAGAGGGAAAATCTTAAAGTTAAAAATGCCAAAATATTTCTATATTTATCTGAATACACCATTGTTGGATCATCTGCATAGATGTAAATAAACTTTTATTCAGCATATCTACATTTGTTGGTTTTTATTTAGTAACTACTGTTTGTTATATCACAAAAGTACCACCACTGGCTGTGGGTGATATGAAAGTCTGGTTGGTAGCTTGTAGTTTACAACTCAATATCACAGAGTATCACAATATCACCTATTCCGATACATGTGTTTGCATATTTAAAACATCCTTATCAGCTATGTTGGTGGTTGTAACTTATTGGACTTTGGATTTCTGTTCAGTTCATTAATACAATGTAGTATATACTTCCCTGTTCAGGTCATACCCAGGAACTACTATTGGCAAAATTAAAAAAAAAAAAAAGCACAGAGGAAGAAAGATTTGAATAAAAGAAAGCAAAAGGCAAGTATCTAAAGTGTACATGAAATACTATTTCATTGTTTTTTATGTTTATTTTAGCCTAAAACAAAGGAAATGGGGTTTGTATACTCATAGATATTGCGTGCATCAGCTACAAATGTTGCAAAAAGTTGTTGCCATGCTGATGATTAGGGACTCGACAGAGTTTGAGTTTTTGAAAACCCAAATGTTATGTTAGGAAATGCCTTGTATAATGTTTACTTATGACTCACTTTACCTATGAAACGTCGTTTACTGAATATTGAATTGTGTCAATGATTTTTTCACTTGCAGGAAGAAACCCACATGAGCATTATGAATGTATGGCAGACAAAGAACTGTACCAAAGATTGTGTTCAATTTGAAGGTGCACTTATTCATAGACTGCTGATGATTTGCCAAGGAAACACATCACTGTTTAATTACCACAGAGGAGACATGTCACTGTTTACCACAGAGTTACTAGATGTATAGGACGAGGGCGAAGTCTACCACATAGTTCAAGGTTGGTCTAATCAATTCAGTGGTGCAGAGAAGAGTGAACATTTGTGATAACAGTAACATTTGAATTGTGATGTATTGGTTATTGAATGCTCAACATAGATGTACTTGTAGTTTTGGGACATACTTTGTATATGTGTAATTGCAGTTTTAGTCTTTTGACACATTTGGAGACTTGTATATATCATGGAAGTATAACGTTATACTTCCATGTTTTGAATAAGAGTAGTAGAACTTGGGTCACCTTTGCAAACAGGACATTTCCATTCATTTTCCGGAACTGTTGATGCACTGATGTCGACATACTGATAATGCCACCACCCGATGGTACATATATGTTACATTATCGCAGGCGATCATTGAACCAGACTCTGGACCACTACAAACACAATAACACTCTTCATCGGTAAAGTCACACTCGATCAACATCATCATGACAAGAAACAAGGCAACATTAGTCTACCATTTGTAATACAATGTTGATTTTGGGATTTACTGTAACATGTAACATGTAATAAATGAATGAATGTTCTTTTGCAAATGATAAGGCAAGATAGATGGAGGTTCACAACCTGAAATATATGTACTGAAATAGAACGATAAACCACAAGTTCAAGTAAATGGTAAAGTCGTTATCGCAAACCATGGCCTGTTTTACGGCAACGTTCTTAAGGAGCCTCACACAGGCTGTGGATGCATTCATGTACTATATCGGTATTTATGGCATAGCTAATTTATTTGTTTTGTACGTAAATACCACAACCAATCAGATTGCCCCTTTCATACCATGTGATATATAATGCCTTGGCAAGAGCCTAGTATGTACACTGAAAACTGACTTGGCCAAGTTGTGTTCTTGTTGATGAAATTTTATTTTTTGCCATCCTACAAGCAAGACTGGATTGATATATGTATGAACATAACATAATGATCTATAAATCTTGCCTCAAAGTGTCAAGCAGGGTTTGTGAGAGCGTGGATTTGTTGTACCGTCAGACTGGGAGTCCGATACAATCGTGAGTTTGTAGTAAGTACTGAAGTAGGTTACAGCGTGGATTATCTCAATGTTACCATGGTTACAACAAGCCAAGATTGGCTGATTCAAGCGAGTTCACTCGAGAGAAACTTACATTCCATTCACAACCTGTAGTTATTGAAGTGTTGTTTACCATACTCTGATTTTACAAGGAACTGAACCTAGGCAGAATGTTGATTAAGTATGACATGTTAGCACAGTGTCTTTGGGCACATGAGTTAAGAATACCAAGATGACTGCATTCACCCATACTCTGTACAGTACCCGTTTATCAGTCCTTAATGTAAATTTTCAACAAATCTTTCCCTCTTGGGGGATGGATGTAATTTACATTTAGGGGATGGGTGCACTTTTCATTTAGGGGATGAGTGTAATTCACATTTAGGGGATGGGTGTAATTTATATTTAGGGGATGGGTACACTTTCATTAAGGGGATGGATGTAATTTATATTTAGGGGATGGGTATACTTTTCATTTAGGGGATGGGTGTACTGTTCATTTAGGGGATGGGTGCAATTTTCTTTTAGGGGATGGATGTAATATACATTTAGGGGGTTGGTGTACTTTTCATTAATTTTAGGGGATGGATGCAATTTTCATTGAGGGGATGGGTGTAATATACATTTAGGGGGTTGGTGTACTTTTCATTAATTTTAGGGGATGGATGCAATTTTCATTGAGGGGATGGGTGTAATTTATATTAAGGGGATGGATGCACTTTTCACTTAGGGGATGGGTGTAATTCACATTTAGGGGATGGGTGCACTTTTCATTTAGGGGATGGATGTAATTTATATTTAGGGGATGGGTACACTTTCATTAAGGGGATGGATGTAATTTATATTTAGGGGATGGGTATACTTTTCATTTAGGGGATGGGTGTAATTCACATTTAGGGGATGGGTGCACTTTTCATTTAGGGGATAGATGTAATTTATATTAAGGGGATGGATGCACTTTTCACTTAGGGGATGGGTGTAATTCACATTTAGGGGATGGGTGCACTTTTCATTTAGGGGATGGGTGTAATTCACATTTAGGGGATGGGTATACTTTTCATTAAGGGGATGGATGTAGTTTTTATTTAGGGGATGGGTGTACTTTTCATTCAGGGGATGGATGTACTTTTTCATTTACGGGAGAGAAATACTTTTCAATTATTGGACAGAAATACTTTTCATTTAGGGGAGAGAAATACTTTTCATTTATTGGAGAGAAATACTTTTCATTTAAGGGAGAGAAATACTTTTCATTTAGGGGAGAGAAATATTTTTCATTTATTGGAGAGAAATACTTTTCATTTATGGGAGAGAAGTACTTTTCATTTATTGGAGAGATATACTTTTCATTTAGGAGAGATAAATACTTTTCATTTATGGCAGAGAAATACTTTTTATTTATTGGAGAGAAATACTTTTCATTTAGGGGAGAGATATACTTTTCATTTATGGGAGAGATATACTTTTCATTATGGGGAGAGAAATACTTTTCATTTATTGGAGAGTTATACTTTTCATTTTGGGGAGAGACGTACTTTTCATTTATTGGAGAGAAATACTTTTCATTTATGGGAGAGAAATACTTTAAATTTATGGGAGAAAATACTTTTCATTTTAATATGGCAGAGAAATACTTTAGGGGAAGGATAGAATTTATATAAGGGGATGGGTGTAATTTATATTTAGGGGATGGATGTACTTTTCATTTAGGGGATGGCTATAATTTACATTTAGGGGGTGGGTGTACTTTTCATTTAGGGGGTGGGTGTACTTTTCATTTAGGGGATGGCTATAATTTACATTTAGGGGGTGGGTGTACTTTTCATTTAGGGGGTGGGTGTACTTTTCATTTAGGGGATGGCTATAATTTACATTTAGGGGGTGGGTGTACTTTTCATTTAGGGGGTGGGTGTACTTTTCATTTAGGGGATGGCTATAATTTACATTTAGGGGGTGGGTGTACTTTTCATTTAGGGGGTGGGTGTACTTTTCATTTAGGGGATGGCTATAATTTACATTTAGGGGGTGGGTGTACTTTTTGATTATAGGAGAGGAATACTTTATATTGGAGAGAAATACTTTTCATTTATGGGAGAGAAATACTTTAGGGGATGGATATAATTTATATTAAGTGGATAGGTGTACTTTACATTTAGGGGATGGATGTAATTTACATTTAGGGGATGGATGTACTTTTCATTTAGGGGATGGGTGTAATTTACATTTAGGGGATGGGTGTAATTTATATTTAGGGGTTGGATGTACTTTTCATGTAGGGGATAGATGTAATTTATATTTAGGGGATGGAATCGATGAACTTTTCATTTAGGGGATGGATGTACTTTTCATTTATGGGATGGATGTACTTTTTATTTAGGGGATGGATGTACTTTACATTTATGGGATGGATGTAATTTACATTTAGGGGATGGATGTACTTTATATTTAGGGGATGGGTGTACTTTTCATTTAGGGGATGGATGTACTTTATATTTAGGGGATGGGTGTACTTTTCATTTAGGGGATGGATGTACTTTTCATTTAGGGGATGGATGTACTTTACATTTATGGGATGGATGTACTTTTTATTAATTTTAGGGGATGGGTGTACTTTACATTTAGGGTGTGTACTTTTCATTTAGGGGATGGATGTACTTTTTATTAATTTTAGGGGATGGGTGTACTTTACATTTAGGGTGTGTACTTTACATTTATGGGATGGATGTACTTTTCATTTAGGGGATGGATGTACTTTTCATTAATTTTAGGGGATGGGTGTACTTTACATTTAGGGTGTGTACTTTACGTTTATGGGATGGATGTACTTTTCATTTAGGGGATGGATGTAATTTACATTTAGGTAATCGATGTACTTTTGATTCAGGGGATGGATGGCAGAGAAATACTTTTCATTTAGGGGAGAGAAATACTTTTCATTTATTGGAGAGAAATACTTTTAATTTATGGGAGAGAAATACTTTTCATTTATGGGAGAGATATACTTTTCATTTATGGGAGAGAATTACTTTTCATTTAGGGGAGGAATATACTTTTCATTTATTGGAGAGAAATACTTTTAATTTATGGGAGAGAAATACTTTTCATTTATGAGAGAGAAATACTTTTCATTTATGGGAGAGAAGTACTTTTCATTTATTGGAGAGATATACTTTTCATTTAGGAGAGAGAAATACTTTTCATTTATTGGAGAGAAATACTTTTCATTTTACTATTTTTGACTTTGGTAAAAATTGTTAATTACAGTTCAAGTTACTCTTGTTAGGGC
Organism: Glandiceps talaboti; assembly: GCF_964340395.1. Taxonomy (NCBI): domain Eukaryota; kingdom Metazoa; phylum Hemichordata; class Enteropneusta; family Spengelidae; genus Glandiceps; species Glandiceps talaboti. Next base: position 20,248,193 of record NC_135566.1, on the reverse strand, counting down.
GCCCTCTAGCAACGCAAGTTTTCAGCATTTGCCTCCATTTTTGAGTGACATTGTTGTGATGTTAATTTTCTCCTCCGAGTATTTTGCTGATTTCCTCTTATAATGCCGCGAGGCAGGAAGACAGCAAAGAAACCTGTAGAGAAAATGATGAATCAGCTTGAGAGCAGCATTCGGGAAGCTGATATGGAATTGCGGCGACTGAAAAGGTCTCGACAACCTTCCACCCGAAGCGACATGCTACAAGCAAGCGGTTACCCCATACCACAAGATCATTCTACACAACAACGCTGACCCCATCCTCCGCAACAACGGTATGACATCGACATCATTTTGGGGAGAGAAATACTTTTCATTTATGGGAGAGATATACTTTTCATTATGGGGAGAGAAATACTTTAAATTTATGGGAGAGAAGTACTTTTCATTTATTGGAGAGAAATACTTTTCATTTTGGGGAGAGAAATACTTTTCATTTATTGGAGAGTTATACTTTTCATTTTGGGGAGAGACGTACTTTTCATTTATTGGAGAGAAATACTTTTCATTTATGGGAGAGAAATACTTTAAATTTATGGGAGAAAATACTTTTCATTTTAATATGGCAGAGAAATACTTTTAGGGGATGGATAGAATTTATATAAGGGGATGGGTGTAATTTATATTTAGGGGATGGATGTAATTTACATTTAGGGGATGGGTGTACTTTTCATTTAGGGGATGGGTGCACTTTACATTTATGGGATGCATGTAATTTATATTTAGGGGATGGATGTACTTTACATTTAGGGGATGGATGTAATTTACATTTAGGTAATCGATGTACTTTTGATTCAGGGGATGGATGGCAGAGAAATACTTTTCATTTAGGGGAGAGAAATACTTTTCATTTGTGCGAGAGAAATACTTTTCATTTGTGGGAGAGAATTACTTTTCATTTATTCGACAAATACTTTTCATTTATCTGATAGAGATACTTTTCATTTATGGGAGAGAAATACTTTTCATTTATTGGAGAGAAGTACTTTTCGTTTATGGGAGAAAAATACTTTTCGTTTATGGGAGAAAAATACTTTTCAATTTATGAGAGAGAAATACTTTTCATTTATGAGAGGGAAATACTTTTCATTCATGGGAGAGAAATATTTCTGAATTTTTTGCAGAGAAATACTTTTCATTTATGAGAGAGAAATACTTTTCATTTATGAGAGAGAAATACTTTTCATTCATGGGAGAGAAATATTTCTGAATTTTTTGCAGAGAAATACTTCTCATTTATTGGAGAGAAATACTTTTCATTTAGGGGAGAGAAATACTTTTCATTTAGGGGAGAGAAATACATTTCCTTTACGAGAGAGAAATACTTTTTAATTTATTAGAGAGAAATACTTTTCATTTATTGGAGAGAAATACTTTTCATTTATGGCAGAGAAATACTTTTCATTTATGGGAGAGAAATACTTTTCATTTAGCGGAGAGAAATACTTTTCATTTATGGGAGACACATACTTTTCATTTATGGGAGACACATACTTTTCATTTATGGGAGAGAAATACTTTTCATTTATTGGAGAAAATACTTTTCATTTATTGGAGAGAAATACTTTTCATTTTGGGGAGAGAAATACTTTTCATTTATTGGAGAGTTATACTTTTCATTTTGGGGAGAGACGTACTTTTCATTTATTGGAGAGAAATACTTTTCATTTATGGGAGAGAAATACTTTAAATTTATGGGAGAAAATACTTTTCATTTTAATATGGCAGAGAAATACTTTTAGGGGATGGATAGAATTTATATAAGGGGATGGGTGTAATTTATATTTAGGGGATGGATGTACTTTTCATTTAGGGGATGGTTATAATTTACATTTAGGGGGTGGGTGTACTTTTCATTTAGGGGATGGGTATAATTTATATTTAGGGGATGGATGTACTTTTCATGTAGGGGATGGATGTAATTTATATTTAGGGGATGGAATCGATGTACTTTACATTTAGGGGATGGATGTACTTTTCATTTAGGGGATGGATGTACTTTTCATTTAGGGGATTGATTTACTTTTCATTTAGGGGATGGGTGTAATTTATATTTAGGGGATGGGTGTAATTTATATTTAGGGGATGGATGTACTTTTCATGTAGGGGATGGATGTAATTTATATTTAGGGGATGGAATCGATGTACTTTTCATTTAGGGGATGGGTGCACTTTTCATTAAGGGGATTGATGTACTTTACATTTAGGGGATGGATGTACTTTTCATTTAGGGGATGGATGTAATTTATATTTAAGGGATGGAATCGATGTACTTTTCATTTAGGGAATGGGTGCACTTTTCATTTAGGGGATGGATGTACTTTTCATTTAGGGGATGGATGTAATTTACATTTAGGGGATGGTTGTACTTTTCATTTAGGGGATGGGTGCACTTTACATTTATGGGATGCATGTAATTTATATTTAGGGGATGGATGTACTTTACATTTAGGGGATGGATGTAATTTACATTTAGGTAATCGATGTACTTTTGATTCAGGGGATGGATGGCAGAGAAATACTTTTCATTTAGGGGAGAGAAATACTTTTCATTTGTGCGAGAGAAATACTTTTCATTTATGGGAGATAATTACTTTTCATTTATGGGAGAAAAATACTTTTCATTTGTGGGAGAGAATTACTTTTCATTTATTCGACAAATACTTTTCATTTATCTGATAGAGATACTTTTCATTTATGGGAGAGAAATACTTTTCATTTATTGGAGAGAAGTACTTTTCGTTTATGGGAGAAAAATACTTTTCGTTTATGGGAGAAAATACTTTTCAATTTATGAGAGAGAAATACTTTTCATTTATGAGAGAGAAATACTTTTCATTCATGGGAGAGAAATATTTCTGAATTTATTGCAGAGAAATACTTCTCATTTATTGGAGAGAAATACTTTTCATTTAGGGGAGAGAAATACTTTTCATTTAGGGGAGAGAAATACTTTTCATTTATGGGAGAGAAATACTGTTCATTTATGGGAGAAAAATACTTTTCATTTATGGGAGAGAAATACTTTTCATTTATGGGAGACACATACTTTTCATTTATGGGAGAGAAGTACTTTTCATTTTGGGGAGAGAAATAGTTCTCAATTTATTGGAGAAAATACTTTTCATTTATGGGAGAGAAATACTTTTCATTTATGAGAGAGAAATACTTTTCAATTGATGGGAGAGAAATACTTTTCAATTTATGAGAGAGAAATACTTTTCATTTATGAGAGATAAGTACTTTTCATTATGGGAGAGAAATACGTTTCATTTATGGGAGACACATACTTTTCATTTATGGGAGAGAAATATTTCTGAATTTATTGCAGAGAAATACTTCTCATTTATTGGAGAGAAATACTTTTCATTTAGGGGAGAGAAATACTTTTCATTTAGGGGAGAGAAATACATTTCCTTTATGGGAGAGAAATACTTTTCATTTATGGGAGAGTAATATTTTTCATTTACGGGAGAGAAATACTTTTCAATTTATTAGAGAGAAATACTTTTCATTTATGGCAGAGAAATACTTTTCATTCATGGGAGATAAATACTTTTTATTTATGGGAGAGAAACTCTTTTCATGTATTGGACAGATATACTGTTCATTTATGGGAGAAAAATAATACTTTTCAATTTATTAGAGAGAAATACTTTTCATTTATGGGAGAAAAATACTTTTCATTCATGGGAGATAAATACTTTTTATTTATGGGAGAGAAACTCTTTTCATGTATTGGACAGATATACTGTTCATTTATGGGAGAAAAATACTTAACATTTGTTGGAGAGGTATACATTTCATTTAGGGGAGAGAATTACGTTTCATTTAGGGGAGAGAAATACTTTTCATTTATGGGAGAAAAATACTTTTCATTTAGGAGAGAGAAATACTTTTCATTTATGGGAGAGAAATACTTTTCATTTAGGGGGGAGAGAAATACATTTCCTTTACGAGAGAGAAATACTTTTTAATTTATTAGAGAGAAATACTTTTCATTTATGGGAGAGAAATACTGTTCATTTATGGGAGAAAAATACTTAACATGTATTTGAGAGATATACTTTTCATTTAGGGGAGAGAAATACTTCTCATTTATTGGAGAGAAATACTTTTCATTTAGGGGAGAGAAATACTTTTCATTTAGGGGAGAGAAATACATTTCCTTTATGGGAGAGATATACTTTTCGTTTATGGGAGAGTAATATTTTTCATTTACGGGAGAGAAATACTTTTCAATTTATTAGAGAGAAATACTTTTCATTTATGGGAGAGAAATACTTTTCATTCATGGGAGATAAATACTTTTTATTTATGGGAGAGAAACTCTTTTCATGTATTGGACAGATATACTGTTCATTTATGGGAGAAAAATAATACTTTTCAATTTATTAGAGAGAAATACTTTTCATTTATGGGAGAAAAATACTTTTCATTCATGGGAGATAAATACTTTTTATTTATGGGAGAGAAACTCTTTTCATGTATTGGACAGATATACTGTTCATTTATGGGAGAAAAATACTTAACATTTGTTGGAGAGGTATACATTTCATTTAGGGGAGAGAATTACTTTTCATTTAGGGGAGAGAAATACTTTTCATTTATGGGAGAAAAATACTTTTCATTTAGGAGAGAGAAATACTTTTCATTTAGGGGAGAGAAATACATTTCCTTTACGAGAGAGAAATACTTTTTAATTTATTAGAGAGAAATACTTTTCATTTATTGGAGAGAAATACTGTTCATTTATGGGAGAAAAATACTTAACATGTATTTGAGAGATATACTTTTCATTTACGAGAGAGAAATACTTTTCATTTATGGGAGAGAAATACTTTTCATTTATGGGAGAGAAATACTTTTCATTTATGGGAGAGAAATACTTTTCATTTATGGGAGAGAAATACTTTTCATTTATGGGAGACACTTACTTTTCATTTATGGGAGAGAAGTACTTTTCATTTAGGGGAGAGAAATAGTTCTCAATTTATTGGAGAAAATACTTTTCATTTATGGGAGAGAAATACTTTTCATTTATGAGAGAGAAATACTTTTCAATTGATGGGAGAGAAATACTTTTCAATTTATGAGAGAGAAATACTTTTCATTTATGAGAGATAAGTACTTTTCATTATGGGAGAGAAATACTTTTCATTTATGGGAGAGTAATATTTTTCATTTACGGGAGAGAAATACTTTTCAATTTATTAGAGAGAAATACTTTTCATTTATGGGAGAGAAATACTTTTCATTCATGGGAGATAAATACTTTTTATTTATGGGAGAGAAACTCTTTTCATGTATTGGACAGATATACTGTTCATTTATGGGAGAAAAATAATACTTTTCAATTTATTAGAGAGAAATACTTTTCATTCATGGGAGATAAATACTTTTTATTTATGGGAGAGAAACTCTTTTCATGTATTGGACAGATATACTGTTCATTTATGGGAGAAAAATACTTAACATTTGTTGGAGAGGTATACATTTCATTTAGGGGAGAGAATTACTTTTCATTTAGGGGAGAGAAATACTTTTCATTTATGGGAGAAAAATACTTTTCATTTAGGAGAGAGAAATACTTTTCATTTAGGGGAGAGAAATACTTTTCAATTTATTAGAGAGAAATTCTTTTCATTTATGGGAGAGAAATACTTTTCATTTAGGGGAGAGAAATAGTTTTATGGGATGGATAGAATTTATATTAAGGGGATGGGTGTACTTTACATTAAGGGGATTGATGCAATTTTCATTGAGGGGACGGGTGTACTTTTCATTAAGGGGATGGGTGTACTTTTCATTAAGGGGATGGGTGAACTTTTCATTTAGGAGATGGATGTACTTTTAATTTAGGAGATGGGTGCACTTTTCATTAAGGGGATGGGTGTACTTTTCATTTAGGAGATGGATGTCCTTTTCATTTAGGGGATGAGTGTAATTTACATTTAGGGGATGGCTGTACTTTTCATTTTGGGGATGGATGTAATTTATATTTAGGGGATGGGTGTACTTTTCATTTAGGGGATGGATGTAATTTATATTTAGGGGATGGATGTAATTTTCATTTAGGGATGAGTGCAATTTACAATCAGAGGATGGGTGTACTTTTCATTTAGGATAGAGAAATACTTTTCATTTATGGGATGACTGTACTTTTCATTCAGGATAGAGAAATACTTTTCATTTTGTAGTACTAAAAATTGTGGGATTCTTAGATCTTTTCTATACATACCATTTATTTTAACTTGCAGTGTAACTTGTACTTGGACACAACATACCACCAGTCTGGCAATTAGTGGAAATTAAACTTGCAGTGTATATTGTACTTGGACACAACATACCACCAGTCTGGCAATTAGTGGAAATTAAACTTTGAGAACCTGTTGAAAAATGTAAAATTGCAAAACATCTTAATGATGAAAAATATCTAGGTTTATAGTATTTCACATTTTTGTAGTTAGTTGAGACATAAGGAAGACAGAGGTGTTGATTTTCAGTAGGTTGATTTTTTGTAGAGCTTCATATCCAATAGGTTGGTAAAGTGTACAACATACACTACATGTACATAATTAAATGGTTAAGCCACTACTATGTGCCAATGCTTTTCCAGTGTTTTTTATTATTATTTTTATCTCTGGTTTTTAGTGCGGGAGCCAAGGTTGTGCTAGCAATGCCAGTTCTGATGGAAATGGTAATGTAATCATTGTATTGTATTTTATTGTATTGTATTTACAAGTTGAGTATTTTAAGAGTCTGTTTGGTATTAAAACATGGTTGCAATATGACTATCTAGGTAAATGTAAATAACTTGTCAGGTGGTGTATGTTTGTGTGTGAAGCCCATGAATGTAAACAGAATTGATATTAGTCTCTGGCAAGATCTAGTTTTGACAAGTTTAGAAAGAAACCAACTAAAACTAATATTGTATATGTTGTGACGTATCATACCAGTGTCCATATACATGTACTTGATCTAGTCAATCTATGAATTGGACATTGATATGATTACACACACAATACAGTGTATGGATAAATCACACTATTTTTTATTCAATGCGGACTTCAAGTATACATGGTAAAATGTTGCCACTGTCTTCATTACAAAGTGAAAGCTAAGACTATCACTATGTGCTAACAAACTACAACAAAAATGGTTGTTGTTTGTGTCTACATTAATCTTGTCAAATTTATGGGTGTTACACTTGTAATCTGGTCACTGTAACCTCTTTTCAGCTCCCAATGGGCATCATCTGGTGGGGGCTGTTATATTGGGTTGTAGCCGTAAATGTGTTCAACCTCATAACTCTGACATGCACCAACTGATTTAAATAAATCTGGCACAAAAGTAGTGTGTGAGATTCATGTTAGGGAGCGATCAGTTTTTACAGTGACTTTTTGTCCATGTACTAATAGTGGACCCCCCCCCCCTGCAATTCACGCACAAAACAAGCTCTCTCTCCCCCCCCCCCCCCCCCCCCCCCCCGTCTGTTGACTGAAACATTCTCTTTGTTCTTGCAAAAGACACTATTCTTGAAGTATAATATTGCACACTGCATAGTTAATTTTAAATGTTACATTTTTAGTTAAAGTGTATCTGGTAAATTGCTAACCAAAATCCATTGCTTTACATGTATAAAGCTCTTTAGAAGTATGATTGTCTGTTCATGGACATACAAAATATTAATGGTTTAGTAACCAAAAGTTCTAGGATATCTTTCTGATTGAGTGAACTATTACCATTGATTAATTCCGATATTAGGAAATTATTTATAATCTAATTCTAGATTAAACAGGTCATTATGTGTGTAAATTAATTACCTAGTAGAAATTAAATTTGTATGTGGCATTCTATATTACTACATGATGTGCAGGCTGCCGAGGGAGTCAGTCTCGCCCCCTACCTCCCACCAGCATCGCTGTCATCTTGTGAACTTATACGTCTTCTTCTCCATCAGCAGCGTACAAAGTAAAGAATGTCAGAATTGAGTCCCGCCCATCAAAAGGGCCATATAAAACACTGCAAATCACAGTTGGACAATAGAAAACAATTTAGGAGGTGGGTAATATGTTACTTCCATCATGCACACTTCCAGTAAAATCTTTGAGAATATTTACCTCACTTGGTCTGCTCATGCCTGGTACTTGAATTTCGCGACAACACTGGCTTGTGAAGTTGTGTTCTGTTAGAGGTCTGTGATTGGCCACTATCAGTGTTATCACCACTTAGCCCATGCGCATCATTGCACAATAAAGTCACGATTGTGAATATCTAAAATAACAAAAATGTCAATAACATTTTTCAAAAACCAGTCTTTCCTTATTGTAGTGGTAGAATTATGTGTAATGTATATGATGTGCAAGTTCAATAAATATATATGTCAACATGAACGTTGGTGGCTCACTTCTGTAGCGCGAGAATGTCGGGTGATACATTGTTTCAATTGGGTTGCTAAAGGCACGGACATGCTGATTCAGTGTCACCTTCTCCAGCTCACTATATTTCGACAGGGTATGCAATCCAAATTTACACATTTCACTGTCTGCACATTCACAAGCAAACAATCCCTACCAAAAATCTAACATTAATTAGGCTATTGTCATTAACCTTTGGGCTCATTTCAGTATGTCTGCAGTTTGATCGCTGTCTATCATGTTGGGATTATAGCATAGTCATATAATTGCGATTAATGCCAGGGGGATGATTCCAATCAAATACACGGGCTGCAATCCGAAACACTGTTCTCCTATTACATTAATATATATATTAATTCCCATCTCCACTCAGCCTTTCCCTGCTAACGTTCGCACAGTGAACACAAGCACCATCACCCTAGGCAAACACTTTACAACTTGATTTTAGCCTACAGTTAACTCATCCTACTACTTTACATCATGATGCCTAACAACACCGGCAGCCGACCCAAAATAGCCCGCAAGACTCCTGCACGCTACAACTCTAGTAGCTCAACTAGTCAACCCTCCGACCGTCGGACATCGGCTGATAACCCATCCACGGCAACGAGTAATGCCACAGGCGACAGCATCACCCAGACCCGACTGGATGCCTTCATACCATCCCAGGCATGACACCATCGTCTACCGCTAACAGCCAATCCATCCGTCCACAGGATCCGCTCTCTCTGTCTCCCGCCTCTGAGGCGGGTCCGGACCACATCCGAACAAATCCTGCCATGCTACCGCACACATTCCAGTCGAATTTGCTACCCAGTAGACCCTATCTGGACGTCGACAACAACAAAGATCACCCCGGAAGTTCGCCAGCCTGCAGGGGACTGCAACCTGATGGGGACGCACATTAAACTTCCGATGTCAACATCCGATACAACATGGCGGCGCCCATACCAAACATTCATATAGCTCGGCAGCCACCAATCCAACTGTCCACCGACACCATACTCGCCACGACCACGCCGCTCCCGGCCTCTGTTCCACCAGCTAACCTCCACCTGCCATTCCTGGACCAGTCCATGCTTAATTCGCTCGCAAATCCGGGTAAGTTTATCGAATTTTCCGACCTTCATCCAGACTCAATGAAGCCCAATAATAACACTTTGGCAAAAACTCACATCACCTTTGACCCAAACTGTGGGTACCCCGAGTATGCGTCGGTGGTGAGGTCTATGTCGGGGGCAGAAGTCCAGGAAGACTGAAGCATGGAGGCAGACCCATTCCAGGTTGGGAGGAACTCGCACCACCACTGAACGTCACTACGAAAGTCAGCCAATATCAAACACGCGTTTCGCCTCTGTCCGGTTCGACACCAAGATTGGCACCTCCTAGGCTTCTACTGACTTCGATCGGGTCCTACCTTTTGGTCTCTGCTCAGCACCTTACCTCTTCAATCGCTTCACAGACGCCATCGAATGGATCGTGCGCCATTGGGCTACCTCCACTGACCTACTTCACTATCTCGATGACTTCCTCACCGTGGGCCCGCCAGATGACTCAACTTGCAAATACAACATGACAACATTGCTCCAAACATGCAAGGACCTCGGGGTACCCAAAGCCAAGGAAAAAATCGAAGGGCCGACACCTGTCATAACATTCCTGGGCATCGAGCTAGACTCGGTTTGCATGGCCATCAGGCTACCACAGGACAAACTACACGACCTTCTCCAAACCCTCCCACTCTGGCTAACACGTACATAAGCAACGAAGCGTGACCTTCTCTCCCTGATTGGTACCCTCAGTTTCGCCTGTAAGTGCATACCTGTCGGCCGCATATTCCTACGCCGCATGATCGACCTCAGCACGACCACCAAAACACTCACAGCTGACTTTCGTAGCGACGTTCCGTGGTGGTGCAAGTTCCTCCCAACCTGGAATGGGTCTGCCTCCATGCTTCAGTCTTCCTGGACTTCTGCCCCCGACATAGACCTCACCACCGACGCGTCTTCCACCCTAGGGTGTGGGGGATACTATGCAAGCCACTGGTTCTCCTCCCCATGGCCCGGACACATTGTCAATGACACTAACTACTCTATACAATGGAAAGAACTACTCCTGATCTATATAGCATGTTTAATTTGGGGGCATTTATGGCACCGTCTAAGAATAATGTTCCACTGCAACAATGAAGCAGTTGTTAATATTTGGAAAAAGGGTACGGGGATGCGATATCAGACGACCTGATACTACGGCGAACATTACAAGGCATTAAACGTCAGCATGGGGACGCGACACGACACGACAACGTCTCCCCATAACTATCAAAATCATGCGAATGTTAAAGAACACGCTACGAGAGCACCCAGGCTATCACCTCCATGATAAGATCATGCTGTGGTCAGCATGCACGCTCGCATTCTTTGGTTTTTTGCGGGTAGGGGAATTTACCTCACCCACGCCTACTCGCTTCGATGAAAGACACACATTACTGTGGTCGGACATCTCGCTTGATACTATTCTGTTCGTCGTAGTAAAGGTGTCCAAGACCGACCCCTTCAGACGCGGTAACACCATCCAAATAGCGCCCTCCGACTCATCCATATGTGCTGTCTGTGCTTACGAGAAATACGCTAGCATCGGGAAGGGGTCTGGGGAGAGCCCAGTTTTCGTGTTCAGAGACGGACGATATCTCACGCGACAATCGTTGTCCACGTTATTATGCGATCTACTCACACGGGCTGGAATATTACACGCCCACAAGTACACCACGCACAGCTTCAGGAGTGGGGCAGCCACCACTGCCGCTGCCACTAAACTATCAGACTGGCTCATCAAAACTCTGGGCCGATGGAGAAGCGACGCCTATCAGATATATGTGAACACGCCCACGACCATCCTACAAAGTGTTCCACGCCTACTAGCCGCGCAACACACCCATAGCAGGACTTCCAACGCACTACCCGCGAGGCAAGAGGACATCTGATGCAACCCAAGGAATCAAATGTGTGACATACGGGACTTCGCTTAGCCGCGTGACTTAGACAATCACTGCCATTGACACCAAGTTAATTAACATTATCTAACGTTGCATCATTGGTACTTGATCACTGTCATCAACCTCATTGCCTAAGACTGTCTGGGGTGTGCCATGCAACCCTGACCTAAGTAAACAAGGGCTAAGACTGGGACACTAGGCCCAACTGTGCAGACTGTCATATCTTTCCACTATTTATTTATGTGATTACAACTATAGAATAACTATGTATATCCCAATTGTCATACCATACTGACCAAAGCAAATGGCATGCCAGACAACACCATGCTAACCTTACCAAATTAATTTGGGGGGGCTGCCGCCACGGGGCTCACTGGCTGTGACCAGGCATGCAGGCACAGACCGTGGCGGTGCGAGACTCGCAGACCCTGCACTGCCCAACACTCTGCCCTGTTCACAGTACACGCTGGTGGCTGGCAACACTCGGGTACCGAGTGATGTCACTCAAACAGGCGAGTGGCTTCACGACATGGCTGCTCGCTACGACATCTGCACGTGGAGCTCGTTCCCCCTTCTTTAACAGCACATCTTGTCTCTGAGTCATCATTTGTTGGCATTAATTATCAATAAATGTGGTAAGACGACCAGAGTACCGATGGGCCAAAACACAATTAATTATCACGTGTTACTTTGGCAGCAAATCTTGAAGGAGCCTGATTGTTTACAATTTTGCCTTTAGGGTTAAACAGCATGAGAACCCATCAGTTACTCTTCAAAAATACACAAAATCTTGATGCTGCGCTTTGACGTAAGGTAGCTGTCATTATTTATGACCGGGGGTCACTCAAAAACTGGGGAGTGAAGGGGGAGGTTACTCAAAAACTGGGGAGTGAAAGGGGGGACTACTCAAAATATTTGCTAACACTTAAGTACAGAACACACATATATATACACGATTATGCAAGTTATTTATTAACACATTGTTTTTTCTGTTACAATTTTTCAGTGCATATTGCATACACATGTAGTTTCTGAAGCCAGTACAGTAGACCATAACAATCTGTAACACAAGTTGATCAAATCGTTACTAGTACTTTGAGTTCTGTTACATGAAACAATTAAATCATTAATTGATAAAGTAGTAAGGAATAACCTGGTTACAGAAATAAACAGCTGAAGCCACAGGGGAGGGCAAAGTCTGACCAAATAGGATAAACTGATCTAGAATATCACGGTGTACATTATACATGTATGTCAGTCAATGAAAGCATACCAGATACTGGGATGATATTGGAACTTGGTGAGTTGAAAAAATCTCTGACAGGTTTCATTGCACAGATATTTCAGATATTTATAACTGGTAAATACTGATTATAAATATTAGATACATGTTGATGGTAATATATAGCTAACTTTTCATTGCACATATACTAGTACATGGTGTTCTGTTACATGAAATGAATATATAAGTATGCTATAATTTTTCCTAATTTTAAATGGTATGGCATGCAACTTTACTTTGAGAATTGTTTTAGTGTTCGTATTCTGAATTAAAATTTCAATCGTGATCAGGCGAGGGTATTGTTATCAACTTGACATGTTAAAATAATACCAGATCGCACTCTTTTAGTTTTAGTCCTTGAATTTCAAATTTTCTGGGGCTAAAGGGGAATACCCTCCTGTATCTACCCTCACACTGCTCCCTTTGATTCAAATTTTATGTAGTATTATTACTACCTTGACATGTTAAAATAACATCAGAAAGCATTATTTTGGTCCTTTAAAACCACTCCCATACCCACCCCACTTGCCTCACATAAACTTTGATTCAACTTATACCGCCTGATTTACAATTTTACTAGCTACTTTGGGAATAAGCTGCACTTATTGTTCCCTCTTCCCTTTGAAATGAGCTACATCCATCGGGTTATGAGGAAATTCAATTTCAAAATAAAAAGCTTTCGTCTGACAACTGTATTCTTAATAGATATATATGTGTTATGGGTTTTAAATGAACAAAGACAATATAGAAAAGACTATATAACTGAGAATTCCACTTTGTTTTTAAACGCTGTATGATAATATAATTCACTACTAGTAAAAGCACTGGGAATATATATTTGTATGTATGTATGTATGTATGTATGTATGTATGTATGTATGTATGTATGTATAAGTTAATAAAATTTTACTGTAAAAAAATAAATACTTTACATGTACATTTTAGGCGCCGGTCTTTTGAAAAGTGCGCCGAAACGCTGAAATAAGCCTGTCAATCAAGTATTTAAATGAACAATATCAGGCGATAATGTATGCAAATGATATGCAAATGAGAGGAACCTCATATATCTTAACAATGGAACGTTACCTGCATTCGAAATGACGCTCAAATAGTATCAATGATACAATTTTGTCAAAAGAAAAATGATACAAATCGGGTTAAAGATGTCAAACTTTATTCATAATGCATTCATTCCGTGTTTATACATCAGTGAACATGTTTACCCATGTATATTACGATGTCGACACGGTGCGACAATACTTTCTGTCGGTAGTGTATGTATGTATGTATGTATGTATGTATGTATGTATGCATGTATGTATGTATGTATATATGTATGTATGTATCTATGTATGTATGTATGTATGGATGAATGTATGTATATATGTATGTATGTGTATGTGTGTATGTATGTATATATGTATGTATGCATGTATGTGTATGTACGTACGTACACTGACAATGTATAAGGGACGGTCGCACAAGCTCAATAAACGAACATCTTTCCCTTGGGACAAAAACCCCTCCCCCTCTCCCTAAACGAACATTCACAAGTGTGACATCACACCTTTATATATGATGTAAACCATGATGAAAACTACGCACCATCAACGCTGAGTTGGTGATTAATGTTAAACATATGTAATGACATTTGATATACTTATGTGTATGGCAAGGAAAAAAGGACAAAAGTGAAAAAAATAGTAATAAAAGTAATAAAAGCACAAAAATCTTAAATACCCTCCCAAACAAATGCACATACATACATGCATACATACATACATACATACATACATACATACATACATACATACATACAAGCACAAAAATCTTAACAAATACCCTCCCAAACAAATGCACATACATACATACATACATACATACATACACACATACATACATACATACATACATACATACATACATACATACATACATACATACACTGTACGTACAGTATGCACAAACTACAAACAAAGTTATTGAATTCATTTAATATGCATGTTTTATCATTTCATCGTTTTGAGTCCTCGCTTCAAGTCTCTGATGTAGTCAAATATTCCCATGGGTGAGGTTTGATCGGACAGTGTCTTTGATGATAATTTATAATCAAACTGGATGAAAGATATCACTTTTGTCTTCATATGATCACTAGGGAAATAAACAGACAAATCTCACATTTACTTGTCTTTTTTCAAATAATTATTATTTTTGACAAATCCACATATACACATTTAATATATAAGTATTATTAATATTGATATTAACGTAAATAAATACACATTACCGTATGTTAAACGAGATGATATCAACATGTGCTCTCCGGACATCATTATAAAGATTTTTAATTTTAAAAAATGATCATAAATATATGATGGCAATTATTCGTTCACGTTTTGTAACAGGTGAAGACCCCAGCAGCATGTCTTTTATGGGACCAGTATTACTGGAGTCTATGGTAAGACCTTGTTAGCATTGAGTGTGTGTGTGTGCGTGCCTGCCTCCCGAGCCCTGCCGGCGCTGCTTGTCCGTCTGTCTGTCTGTCTGTCTATCTATCTGTATTTTGAAATCCATGGTCTACAATACTCCCAGACATACAATGTACAGTTTGATTCGAGGTTGCTAGATATTCGTCCTAAGGGAGTGTACAGATTCTACTGCCGGGGATGAAGAGGATTTTCAGGGTACCATCAATTTTTCCCAAGAAAAATTAGGGGGGGGGGGGACGACTAAAAATTTCCACAGTATTTCAGGGGGCTATGGAAAAAACGCCTTCTTTTGAAAGCAAAAAACTACTTGCAATCCTTCCACTTCTCCAAGTATTAAACCTGTCCTACAGAATATTATGGAATTGTTGCTTCAATATCACTATCACTATTATCAACAGTACTTTCAGCAGTGTCAGTTACTCTATCACTTTCAATAATACCTATTACACTCGTGTCAGATTAAGATACACACCCTTCTACTGAAGATAGGAAGCTTCCCGATGGATGATCTATCCCTCGAACCATCCCTTTCGGAACAGCAGAACACTTCGGATGCTCAACACTTACAACTAGATTTTAAAGGAAAACATAAGTATTTTGCGGATCAGAATTATTTTTTCATAGATAGCAAAATCGGAAGGTAATTATAACTCTGTCGATTTCAAAGCAAACTTGACCAGATCTGATGTCTGCACATTTGTAGAGCGTTCTTCATTTCAAATAATGAAGGCATTGTGACTATGATATCTATCTCTTCGTTAACTGAAGGAAATGAAAGTCACTGAAACTCACCTTAGATCGCCCTCATATGGTCAATTAACAATGAGGTGTGTCGAAGCACCTTTTAAAAATCTATTTATACGGACTGACTTACAAGTTCCATATGCATTTTTTTCTATATATATAACATGGTAGTCATAATGTCCTGATCATTTAAGATTACCTTATTCTTTTATCTGTTTCTTTCTTCTTCACAACAGTGTCCGTGACTATTGCAAGGCAAGCAGAATTGATACACATTGCAAAATAAAATGAATAGAGATATCATGTACGCAGTACTGACGTCAAACATGCACCAAGCAATGAAACTACATAACTAATCCTAAATATCGTCCGCTTTGTAAATCGATGTATAGTAGAACTTACAAAATAGTATGACTCTGTCGCTGTCAGGTAGTTCTCTAACTCCGATAAGATCGATAAACTCACGTGGTGATATCATCCCCATCATATAAGTAGGACTCACCGACCGTACAATGTCAGTATGCTGAAAGATAACGTATATTCGGTGTATGTACAACACCTTCAAATCACATGATGACACCATCATGTTTCCTAAATGCAGTTTTCTATACTAGAACGTACATTTCCCTCTTTAAATAGGCTCAAGTTATGTTTATATATTGTTGGGGCATCATTTTTGCTACATAAAATTATCTAGAAGTCACTGTTAGTTTTCTCAGTACTTACTGAGGCATACTTAACAATCACTTGCAATTGACTGAATTCAAACATGATATTAAGACCAAACATAAACGATCCGATGACGTCATGTTATCATACGTATAATAACTTGTTGAGACTCCTAAGATACAATCACCTCTCCTAGTAACGTCAGTCATAATTGTAATAATCATATACAAGGCATGCATTGGCATTAACATTGCATGAGAATGTATATTTTAGTCGAGAATTTATGTAATTATCTTCCCTTGAGGGCCGAAAAAAAGTTTATAATCTCTGCCTCCACTAAAATAAAATTTAAGTTCCAGAAATATTTTATCATTATATATATATATATATATATATATATATATATATATATATATATATATATATATATATATATATATATATATATATATATATATATATATATATATATATATATATATATATATATATCACTTTCGGTCATTTAATATACTAAATCAATTAATCAATCAGTCCACCCATCCATCAATCAATCAATCAATCAATCAACCAACCAATCAATTGGTACATTATTATCTTACCTCATCGACTGTTTCGATTAAATCTAATTGATTGACACCAGTATTCCATTGTAGCTGTTTAGTTCTATCCAAACTAAAATCTGAAACTCGTTCCAATGATGCATCTAAGATGTACTCACATTTGTATCTGCAATAAGTAGCAAGATCTGTCAAAAAGTACTATTCGTCGTATCTGTAAATCATAAACTTCACAAACTTTAGAAGTGGCAATGTGAACCACTCTACATATATACATAGATACCTACCTACCTAGCGGCCTGCCTGCCTGCCGGTCTACCCACCTGTCACCCTTCCTACCTACCTACCCACACACACACACACACGTACGTACGTACGTACGTACCTACAGACAGACAGACAGACACTGAAGGCAGACAGACAGACACGCACCGAAGAAGGCAGACAGACAAACAGGCAGGCAGACAGACAGACAGACGGCTAAGTATGCATGTATGCAGATAAATAATCAAAGCGTAACAACAAACACAAACTAGCGTGCATGAAATTTACCGAAAGTAATATGTTGATGTTTTCACAAATACCTCAGATAAATACTTAAAGGGGACACCACTCTAGGAAATAAAGGTATGTCCATAAACCTTTGATTTTTGTCGACCATTGCATGATTCCATATCACGTAAATTTTGCGCGATCATAAAGAACACCAAATTAAAACTCTGTTTCACCTTCATTGGGCTGTGTTTCCTGCACTAGCTGCAACTGGCACGATGGGGGGGGGGGGGGGGTTAGTGGGTTGGATAATGTTTGTTAGGTGTAAAATTTACTTATTGTATCAACTGTGGTATACATATTTGTTGTAGATGTATACACGATAAATCAAATAAAATTGATATTTTGGTCCGCACCTTAAATTCAGCACCCCACAATTATGATCACGATTTCAACTTGTTTCTGTTTTTTAAAACAATTTTCAATGAATATATTGTGGTTGTCTGATCGAAAATGATACAACTACAGTTTTAACATGGTGACATTGAAAACCAGACACAATATATTTTCTTTTTAGTAATTTCCATTTTTTAGTGAATATGTCATTGGTTATTTGATGAATAAAATGTACGTCCCAGTTACAGCTAATGCAGGTTTAAAACAACTCACATGTAGCCATCATACATTTCAAGGGACTTCCTGTATGACATCTTCACCCCATTCTAGAAATAAAAACATACATGAACATTAAAAGTTTATTTTAATAAGTATAAGGAAATCTTATGCAATAACAATTACGAAAACTGAAACAAAACATCGTAATCTTATCAACATTGCTACATTGTATCCTCTTGCTCGACAAATATCTCTATTGGCCAGATGATGTTTTGCTTCAGGTTTTGTGATTTTCATTGTAATGTACAGATTACACAATGCATTTATCGGAAGACATTATCAGCTAATTGACTCCCAATCCTCTACATGCACCACCCCCACCCACAATATGTACACTCACACACACACACACTCACATACTCACATACACATACACCCCCCCCCCCCCGACAAACACTTACACAATGCATTTATCGGAAGACATTATTATCAGTTAATTGACTCACCATCCTACACACAACACGTAAATATACGTAAAACGTCATCAGCGATCGAAGTCAGCTGGTCAACCATTTTGGCCATTTTTGATTGACATTATGATTGAACTCGTGAACTGATAGTAAATTAAATAGTCATGAAAACTAATTATAATTTTAAAACAAGTATTTACTTATAATATAATTTTTTATTCCTAACTGGTTATACATTAATTGTACAATTAATCGCAACCAGTTAAAAGTTTGATAACATACGTGACGAGAAGCTATCTGGAATTGGGGCAAATTAGGGTAACATAATGACGGATAACCGTATCAGTAAAGATGTTTGATTCGTACTTAATATGAGTGTTATTCGGACACTACTGTAAAACAAACAATGCATCGACAATGGTACACAACAAACCTAATATTTCCCCTAGTATAAAGGTTACCATGATCACACTGTACTGATCAAGCATGTAGACAAAAACAAATAGAACAATACACAACAGACGAAATACTAGTCATACATACAGGGATCTGTGTGTAAATTACTAGCTTACATATGTGGTCGGGAAATGTAATACTAAGCGACGTTATAGGTTACAACAACATTGTTATAAATTTGCTAGCATTCTTGACAGACACACCTATATCCGCACTGATGTACCGACGTTGAGACCTTTACCTTTGTTTTGTAGTGTTTCCAATCGTTGACACTACCCTCGTAGTGGAGCAGTTTCGTCACAGTGTCGTCAGCAATAACTTTGAAGTTCATGGTCAGATTGTACACCACGCGGTCAAACTGATAGACTCGCGATGGACGACCAAATCAAGACAATTTAATATATGACATATTAATGTATGGGGTCATACAAGATGATGTATTAATGAACTGAGTCAAATGATCACAGATATATCATGTAGGCATATGGTTGGGAAACCATGCAAATAAATGAAAGTCATGGAGTATTTGAAAATTGTCTTTAATACACTGTTATACTGTACCCTCAATACACTGTTATACTGTTTGGCTATATTGTCTTAATCAATTTGAGCTTTTTAGTTTGTCATACATCTCACTATAATAGCCTTTCCAAACAATACATCATATGTTACAAACTAATTATCACAATTTACCAAAGACAAACATTGGGGAGATCGGAATTGGAAGCCTATTAAAGTAAGTATAAATACCCTACTACTGTAAATCACATTTGCCTTGCCTTGTTTTGTTTCGTTTCGCCGAACACCATAAGCCTGTTCCCTTAACATATACGTGTGTATGGTAAAATGGCAGGACTATACTCGTACGTACAGTACAGGCATGGATACGTATATACAATCATCCAGAATTCTGAGGTTATAATCTAGAAAAATATTGCTATTCAATAATGTACATTGTTACTTGCTATATTTTCAATTTAACTATATTTATAGTTTATAAACTACAGTCTCTCTATCAATATGAAAAGGACGATGAACTTTGCTCTTTTACGGTGAGGTCATTTAACGAGAACAGCAGCCATTATGGCAGAGTCAGACATTCTAGATGAACTAGTTGAGGATTCGTTGTCGTGTCCTATCTGTTTCTATGAATTCAACAACGCTAAGATATTGCCATGTTATCACAGTTTTTGTCAAGATTGTCTAATAGACATGGTTAAGAGAAATGACGGACGATTGGAATGCCCCGTGTGTCGCAAGAATGTCGCACTTC
Source organism: Glandiceps talaboti (assembly GCF_964340395.1). Lineage (NCBI taxonomy): Eukaryota > Metazoa > Hemichordata > Enteropneusta > Spengelidae > Glandiceps > Glandiceps talaboti. Next base: position 20,227,692 of record NC_135566.1, on the reverse strand, counting down.
CGGATGGTGGTGTTCCAGCTCTGACAAGCAGCTTCACTATCAATAGTATTATTGATAAAATGAAGAAGATGCAAGAAAAAATCTCAAAAGAAGGCGGGAATGAAATGTAAGGCTTTAAATTAACATTATACAGCGTTTAATGACAAAGCTATCAGAGTTGACGAGGCGAGACGACGACGACGACAACAACAACAACAACAACAACAACAACAACAACGATAAGAACGTTACAACAACAACAACAACGACGATGACGACGACGACGACGACGCCGACGACAAGGAAAACAACGACGTTAGAAATAGTGATAACGACAACCGAGAAAATATGTAGCCTTACTTAGTAATAAAACTATTACAACTAAAATACTAACGGGACACACACACACACACACACAAAAACTCACACCTCATACGAGTCATATATGATATCATATCATATATCATATGTCATAAATCACCTCATGTATCATATGTCATGTCATGTACCCCAATCTGACTAAAATATGTTGTGGTGAAAGCGGCTAGATGTCTTTATTCACGTCTGTTTCCACCGTTTTGTGTCGTTAGGGGTGGACATATCCTGGGGGGGGGGGGGGGCTTGGAAGATTGGTGGCGAGTCATTATTTTCCCCCATCTGCTTGCCTGTGAATCGTTTTTTCTCCTTTGCGTATGTCGGAAGCTTTTTTTCCTTTCCTTCTGTTAGATATCCAACACCAGCCGAGTGGGAGGGGGGATTTTTCCACTGGGCCGATGAAAAGTCCAAAAACAGGCTGAACCCCCCCCCCCCCCCATCACTTAATTCTAAAGCATGATGACCCCCTCCCCGATATATCATATTCACATGACAGATATTTTTATCATTGCTTATGATCAGTATGTACTACCCACTGACATGCAGGGATGGCACTATGTCCTATCCACTGAGATCCAGGGATGGTACTATGTACTACCCACTGAGATCCAGGGATGGTACTATGTACTACCCACTGAGATCCAGGGATGGTACTATGTACTACCCACTGAGAGCCAGGGATGGCACTATGTCCTATCCACTGAGATCCAGGGATGGTACTATGTACTACCCACTGAGATCCAGGGATGGTACTATGTACTACCCACTGAGATCCAGGGATGGCACTATGTACTACCCACTGAGATCCAGGGATGGTACTATGTACTACTCACTAAGATCCAGGGATGACACTATATACTACCCACTGAGATCCAGGGATGGCACTATGTACTACCCACTGAGATCAAGGGATGGCACTATATGTACTACCCACTGAGATCCAGGGATGGCACCATGTCCTACCCATTGACTGCACAGGGTAAGAATATTTGAAATTGAGGTTAACAGCATATTGACAATGAAAGATAGTGGGAAAGTTTGAGAAGAGAATGTGAACACCTCTATAATTTCCAAGCTTTACAAGACAGCACCAATATGTAAAAAAAAAGCAACCACATATGGTTGCAACATTTTTTGAAATAAAGTTGCATGACATCTTGACAGTATGGTGGAGGGAAGATCTTGAGGCAGGGACATGTTCACCTCTTTGGGGGAGGGGGCTCTAGGGAGTCTCCCCCTAGAAGCCTTAGAAGATTTTTACTCATAAAACCCATATTGGCTATTCACAGACACTTTCAGACAGTAATTTCCAAGATTTACAAGACTGGACCAACATATAAAAAGTAACTATGTCGGTTTGAAATGTTTTTGAAAATAACGTCATCTTGACAGTAACAGGGAGGCTGGGACATGTCCACCTCTTGTGTGTTTGTGGGGGGGGGTCACCCCCTAGAAGCCCTGGATCCAGAGGATTTTTACTCTTTAAGCCATTTTTAGGCTATTCACAGACACTTTCAGACAATAATTTCCGAGCTTTTGCTTGCATAGTAAAGTCACTGGTATGTTAGAGAAATTTAGGTGGTCATACCTAGTGTATAATAGAAACTGGAATCTGATTTGTAATCATCGAGAACATGTAGTGTCTGAAATATTGATTATATTAATCCCTTCTGACAAGTTAATAAGAGACTAGAACAATTTAATTCTTTTATAAACTATCTATGAAGATTACCGTTACAAAACCTTCAAGTTCACTCTTGGCCCAAAGTGCAAGATAAGTGAAGCACTGATTGTGAAACAGCCAAACATTTACATGGCATGTTCGGCGTTCTGTATGTGTTGTATACAGGGAATACATGTTTTATGTACAAACAATTGTATGTAGTTATGTTTGAACTCTTACATGAAGTAGTGTTAAAAAAATAACGAAACAGAGACAAGAACATATATATATATATATATATATATATATATATATATATATATATATATGCACCACAGGCCGAAGAGAAGAAGCTGGCCGGTGCCTGACATGTGTTTGAAATGTTTGTCATGATTTGACAAGTGTCCTGGTTGGAGAGGTACTAGCAGGTTGAACAGTACACTCGAACTTGTGTGTCATGACCCTGTCAAGAATTTTTTTCCTCGTGGCAATATGGTCCGTCTTTTTGTCCATAGCCCACTTATATCAGGATTTTTTTCAAGCAACTCCATTAGACATCTTCCAAGTCCCCACCCCAGGATATAAAACGGTCCACCCCTTAGTTTTGTTCCGGGGTGATCGTCACCTTCACACGGCGATCACCCGGAACAAAACTAATGACACAAAACGATGGAAATAGAGGTACGTAAATAAATCTAGCCGCTTTCACCACATCAGATTTTAATCAGCTTGTGTACTGTGCCATGATGTATATCTCCTCTGCAAACATATTTCAAGACCTACAAGAAGGTTTAATTTATATTTTATTCTCAGCTATGTTAGGTATAAATTACAGACGTCATTACGTACATAATCTGTCGAGTCGTGTGTTAAAATCGCAGAGGTGAAGGGGGTGTACTTGTCTGGGTAATGGTGTACCCTGACGGACTAAATTATAAACAAAAACGCCACAAAGTTCCAAAAAAGAGGTCAAAAGTCAACTTTTCAGCTACATCCAGCCAGAAAATAGATTGAAATAAAAAGTCTCGGGGAAATTAAATGTGAACAACGGTAACTTGGAACATACGTTGATCAATTCAAAGATGGAGTCAAATCTCTACATAATATACCACTTAAAAATTAAGAGTCAACATACTTCAGTCGCATTCAAATGGAGGGTTAAAACTGTGGTACACATCTATATACACTTACTACGTGAGTAAGCCCCCCCCCCCCCCCCCCCCGCCGATAAAATAGTATGTGTATGTGCATCGTAAAAACGGCATTGCAGAGCGCCCTCTAGGCTAATACATTGTATATTGGAGGGAATCGACGTGATACATTTATGGATACTGCATCTTTAATTACTTTTTGCAATGTCATTCACACTGTATGATTCTGTTGATACTATTTGAAGTACACAGACCAGAAGAGATGTCCAATGTGAATATTTTTATTCCCTCCTTTACAGTAACATTACGGAGAAGGACCAGTTAGGACTTGGCACCATCTCTCAACTTAACGAGAAGTCAAATCGAGTGTGTAATAATCCATCGAAGTCCAATAATCTATCAAGTTCATCTTTACCATCGCGACCGTTCATGCCATCACAGCCACCGCCGCCACTTCCGTCAGCACCTATACAAGTACAGTCGCCAGAAATACCACCAAATTCACAATCTTCGGAGTGTCACATTCAGCCGCATCAGCAGCAGACACAGACTTCAATGGGGGGAGTCCAGGACACATCATTTCAATATGTGCGACGGCGCCGTCCACCGCCACCACCACCACCACCACCTCCCTCCGCTAGACTTGATCAAGTACTGTCTCATTCCGATCAGTCAGACCCAACACAATCTACGACATTAACCGAACTTGGACGAAGTAGACATCTGCCACCGCCAATGGAAAGACATCTTGTTGGAGATCTTCATTCTCAAAGATTGCATAGATGTATGCCGCCACCACCACCACCACCACTGTCTCAGAGGCTCTCACAATCTCCCACTCCTCCCCCAACAAGACAGATGCAAATTGACTATTCACATACAAATAGGCACAGAAGATTACCACCACCTCCACCTCCATCCTCATACAGGAAATTATGATACATATACAGAAGTAACTTTGTTGATGACGTAGTCCCCGAATTTATAACCCTACATCGATGACTTAGTAATCGGACGACAGTTTTTGTAATCAGTCTTGAACGTGTGATTTACGTATTTGTCTCATAACTATTTTTTCACCACTCCTTTTGATTTGATTACAAGGCAACAACATGGATATTGTGATATTTTAATCACCTTAAGTTTACACTAAAGTTGGTTGTTTATGCACAGAAAACATACAAATTGTGCAAATTATTGAATTACAAATCACGATTTGCCTCAAGTAATAATAATAATAATACATTCTTATCAGAGTATTAAGCAACAGCCTCAATGCGCTTTACAGCACTAAAAAAGATAAAGCATCACGAAGGGTTAAAGTGTAAATATGTCTGAAATAATACACAAGACCTTAAAAACTGTTAAAACCTTATATCCAAGATGAAATATAAACAAAGAAGGACCTTAACAACTTATAAAAACTATCACAATGCCAAATAAAATGTTTGGCACAAGAATTAATTTGCAAAAAAAACACCTTGAAATTCACTAAAAATCTAAGTGATTACTGTTAACAGTACAACAATTACATGTCCTAAATATTTGTGAACAAGTATATCTTTAGTTGTGACTTGAATGTTTCAATTAAAATAGCTCTCCTGATGTGAACTAGGAGAGAGTTCCATAACTTAAGACCGACAACAGAGAAGGCGCGATCTCCGTACGTAGTAGTTGCAACACGCGGGATGGTAAGTGTAAACTGAGTGCCGGAAGGTAAAGCATGCGTTGGGTTGTGAACGGGTAACATGTACAGTTCGGTGATGTAGGATGGTGATAGTTTGTTGACAGCCTTGTAGGTGATGAGCAAGATTTTGTATGCAATACGTTGACGTACAGGTAACCAATGAAGGTTACGTAATACTGGTGAGACATGATCATATTTGCGTAGTTTGACAACAAGTCTAGCAGCTGTGTTCTGTACCCGTTAAAGTTTGTGGATCTCTTTGTCTGGTAATCCGTAGAGGATGGAATTGCAATAATCCATCCTAGAGGTAACAAATGCATGGATTAGTCTCTCGGTACTGATGTTACTGAGGTACTTCCGAATTTGGCCGATCTTTCGAATGGCTAGGGATGCTGCTCTGCAGATGTTATTTACATGACAAGTCATTCTAAGTTCCGAGTCAAGTATAACCCAAAGGTCACATGTTGTGGATGATGTGTTGACAGTACTATCCCAAATTGTGATACATGGTACAGGATTGGTTTTACTAAAACGAGATGAGAAGTGGACTATATCTGTCTTACTGTCAATGAGCTTTAATTTGTTCGTATATCAGCAATGCATGCTTCAATGCTTGAGACTGTGTTCATGTGTTGTGATTGTTTCATTATCTGGTAAAGTTGAGAGTCGTCAGCATACATCATACTAGAAATGAGTATTGGGCCTAGAACTGATCCCTGTGGAACTCCGAAGTTTAAGCTATTGTAGGCAGACTTTGCATTGTTTACTGTAACAAGTTGTGTTCGATGCTGGAGGTATGACTTAAACCAGGAGAGTGCTGTGCCGCCTATTCCAAACCGCTTATGCATTCTGTCTATTAAAATGTGATGGTCAATCATGTCAAATGCTATAACATCTTGGTGTCCATCAATAGCATGAAGTATATCATTATAAACACGAATGATAGTGGTTTCTGTACTGTGATGTTACGGTTTATGTGATACATGTGAAACGCTGTTGATCGGCTTACTTTGCAGTTTATCGATATTGAAATGTTCAAACGGGGAAGTACTCACTCGCACTGCTGTTCCAATCGTCAGTCTGTTCCATTTAAGACTATAACGTTGAATTTGCCGACCAACTAGTTTCTTCTCAAACCATCTCTTCTACGAGGTACCGTACCGACTTGGATTGTGTTGAGTAGAACTCACAACGAAACATACGTATCTGGTTCAACGAACGCCAAGCTAACCACTTGGTTGATTTTATTACATGACCAATCTCCGTCTCCGCCTCTCCTCCTGAGATGGGCTAAAAACCCAACTTAAATACATTTCCAAGTTTACTCAAATTCTCTATTCTTAGAGTATGACGTATTCTTAAGTCTTATGAAAGACACCATCTGAGATCTAATATCCAATCACCTTCCCTAGATTAGTAATACAAGTTCATATCTCAAAGACCATAAAATAGTCATGTCATAATAAAACTTGTTGACAGTTCAATCGTACCTGGTACGAAATAGCGATGCTGAGATGTCAAGGACCTATGTTGTTACGCAACGGAATGTCACTGTATGTACAAAGTTTAAATGCTTTTTGACTTCAACTTAGAGTTCATAATGAAAATTTACCAAAATGTCCTGAATGGATATATTTTAGATATGTGACTCGTAACACATGGTACAACTCACCAGAGTTAAACTGAATGGTGCCTCTCACAAGGGTAGAATCACATACCTTTTGGCCTACACACATTGTAGGAATGCAAAATTCTGAACTATGGCTATTATACATGATGTACCACTTAATTGGAAAAGTAATTATATGAAATTGAATTAAATTTGAAGCGTGCATTCTTAAGATAAAGCCTAATTACCGAAAATCATTAATTATGCAAATTATTCATTAAAACTGTAAGCTACACCAACAAACTTTATAGGGCATATGCATTTTGCTATGGTTATTGTATGTACTAAATTATATTGAAATCTAAATATGCATTCTTAATTTGTAGCTGAATTACCGAAACCCATTAATTATACAAATTATTCATTAAAAATATAAGCTATATCAACAAACTTTATAGGACATATGTGCTCTGTTATGGTTAACATATGCATTTAATAATATTGAATTTGAAGGGTGCATTTCAAATATATAGTCTAATTTCTAAAAAATCTTTTAATTATATATATGGAAATGATTATTGTTCATTGGATGTTTACCAGAATCTAATCAGTTCTTGCAATCACCACGTGGAAGATGTTTCATTAGAATCGATGCAGTAGTTTTTGAGATATTGTGTCCACAGACAGACATACAAACAGACACAGACACAGACACATACATACATACATACATACATACATACATACATACATACATACATACATACACAGTACACACACATACATACATACATACATACACAAATACATACATACATACATACATACATACATACATACATACATACATACATACACACACACACACACAGACAGACAGACAGACAGACAGACAGACAGACAGACAGACAGACAGACAACAGCATAACATAACCTCCTTATGGGAGGTAAAAACTGCTCTTCAAATCTGTGATGGTTTTATATCTAATGGGAAGAAAACAATGACACAGAGAGACCATATGGAAAACAACAGACAACATAACTACCTGAACTAGACAATCACACACACATATATACAAAATACCCCACCCATTATAAAATTGAATGAATTAGTCAGCAATTTATTTCCCTGCTTTCTTGCCGGTGACAAATGTTTTTTTCTCGAAACCCCCCCCCCCCTCCCCAAGCAACAACATGTATAAAAGGAACGTGAACTTTGAGGACATTTAACGAGAACAGCAGCCATTATGGCAGAGTCAAACATTCTAGATGAACTAGTTGAGGATTCGTTGTCGTGTCCTATCTGTTTCTATGAATTCAACAACGCTAAGATATTGCCATGTTACCACAGTTTTTGTCAAGATTGTCTAATAGACATGGTTAAGAGAAATGACGGACGATTGGAATGCCCCGTATGTCGCAAGAATGTCACACTTTCGGATGGTGGTGTTCCAGCTCTGACAAGCAGCTTCACTATCAATAATATTATTGATGAAATGAAGAGGATGCAAGAAAAAATCTCAAAAGAAGGTGGGAACAACAACGACGACGACGACGACGACGACGACGACGACGACGACGCCAAAAAGAAAGCAGCAACGTTATAAACAGTGATAACGACGACAACCGAGAAAATATCTAGCCTTACCTAGTAATAAAACAATAAAATACGAACATGAACCAATCACTACTTAAGGGGCTACACATACTCAATGCATGTATCCCCAACACAGGTGTAATAGCTCTCCTCCACAGAGAAAGTGTCATATCATATCATATCATATCATATATATTATATATTATATATCATATCATATCATATCATATCACATCTCATCTCACATCACCTCCTATATCATGTCATGTCATGTATATCTTCTGCAATCACATTTCAAGATCTACAAGACTGGGTTTAAGTTTTGTTTTAATCCCAGCTATGGTAGGTGGGTTTAAGGTACGTATGAATTAAAAGTCACTACATGATCCGTTGATTCGTGTAATAAAATCCCATAGGTGGGGGAGAGGGTGTTGTCCAAATTATGGGGTTACAAGTCGTACGTGTATTCAAAGAGGGTGTCACTCCTCTCCATAATGCTTAAAGCTTAAGAGTTAAAAGTGTATGTGAGTCAAAGAAGGAGGGTTAAATCCATGGTATGTGTGCATTGTAAACAACAGCATTGCAGAGCGCCCTCTACGCTGCTATATTTATCGAGTGGCAGGGATGTATGTGATACATTTATTATGGAAATCCGATCGCGACATGCGACATGCGAGTTGCGACTTGCACAACTGCAACCCGCGACTTGATCACGCTACAACCAGCGTTTAGTCTGAGAAATCGAGGCTGACAGGTCACAGTTTATAATAATGCTAGTCGTAGATCGCAGTTGTGCAAGTCGCAGCTCGCATGTCGCAGTTGTGCAAGTCGCAGCTCGCATTTCGCATGTCGCGATCTTATTTCCATAATTTATGCATATTGATAATCATTTTTTGCAATATTCACGCTGGAACATGATTTGCGATTACACGAGTGTATGATTATATTGGTACTATTTGAAGTTCACAAACCTGAAGACATGTCCAATGTGAATATTTTTATTCCCTCCTTTACAGTAACATTACTCAGGTGGAGAAAAACCAAGAAGGACTTGGCACCATCGTTCAACTTGGCGAAGAGACGACATGCCAGCAATTAAATCGAATGTGTAATAATCCATCAACGTCCATAGAGAATAATAGAGGTGTTACACATACGCACGCACTTCATATCGCTCCTGAAAACAGTTCGGATTTTCCAGTTTTACTTGTACTGTTTTCGTTAAATCATGAAATGTGAAGATTGTGATACCAGAAAGAAGGTAAAACTCTGTCAGGGAGACCTACATTTATGTTCAAAATGTGAAAACAGAAGATTTGGAAAAGAACCGCTCAAAGCCAAGTCGGCAACAGGCAACAACATGGAAGGCATTACACCTGAACTTGACCTTGAAATCACAACCCATACTAAACCAACTACCGAGACAACAGCAGAAACAAGTGATCTCGCAAAAGTCCTTCAAGCCATCATGGAGATGAAAGAAGACATCAAATCTCTCACAGAAACCCAGAATAATATGGTAAAATCAATGGATTTTATAAACCACCAATTCGAAAATATGAGGAAACAGATTGAAAGTATGCAGGAATGCAATAACACCTTGAAGAAAGACAACATATTGTTATGCAAGAGAGTCGCGACACTTGAAACAGAACTGCATTCTTTAGACCAATACAACCGCAGAATCAATCTTGAAATAGCCGGTATTCCTGAGTCTGACAACGGTCAGGAAAACACAGATGCCATCTCTCTTGCCGTTCTACAGAAAATCGATTCCACTATAATTTCAGATGACATAGACATTTCCCATAGAATTGGCGCAAAACAGAACCCTGTACAACCAGGTGAAAACAACGCACACAATCCACACCAAGGAAGTCGCCGTACAAGATCGATAATAGTGAGATTTACAACGCGCAGGATTAGAAACATGGTATACGACAAACGAAGAAAACTCCAAGGAGTGACGACGAGAAATATCGGATACCATCAAGAAAGAAGCATATTTATAAATGAAAATCTCTGCCCATCACAACGAGTCCTACTGCGTCAAGTCAACGATGTTCGAAAACAAGCAATGTACGACTACTTGTGGACTTACAACGGGAACATTTATGTAAGAAAAAACAAAGCTGCTCGATCTCTTCTCATAAGTAATGAAAGTGATATTCAAAAAGTCCATTGACTACCTAACTACATATTATAAGATAAACTAAATCATGTTTAAATCTTAAATGAATGATGACACTTCTGAAAGTTTATTTGATGTAAATAATTTTGTTTTATCACCGCAAATGTTCAATGGCACTTTTTCAGGCCATTTCAACAATTCATTATCTATGGTTCATATTAATGCAAGGTCTCTGAATAAGAACTTTGATAACTTACGGCTTCTTTTTGAAGATGTTATACATTTTGATTTCACTATAATTGGGGTTTCGGAGGTGTGGAGTATTCCGGATCAAAATCTTTTTTCTTTAAATGGGTATTCACTGGAAATTAATTGTCGTGACGATTCCAGGGGCGGAGGTGTTGGTGCATATATTTCTACCTCTATAAAGTACAAATTGTTGCAAGCTAAAGTAATTCATGCCGAGTCACTTTGGCTAGAAATGAATATTAAAAATCACAAGGTAATCATTGGTGTTATCTATAGGCGTCCAAATACAAACCTTAAAGAATTTCAAACTAATTTAACTGAAGTGTTAGACACGTTCAAACTCAACAGATCGGGCTGTATTTTAATGGGAGACTTTAATGTCGACCTCAACAATTCCAATATCAATTCTGAAATGTTCCTTTCTAGTATGAATTGTTTGAGTTTACACCAGCTTATTTCATCTCCAACTAGAATAACCAACACATCAAGCACGTTGATTGATCATATTTACACCAATATATGTTCCAACACAATCCAAACCGGTACAATTTTAACAGATGTCACGGATCACCTCCCTGTATTTGCAATATTTGATGTATGTAATTTTCAGCCAAAGTATAAACAGATAGTATATAGAAGTTATAGAAATTACGACAAAGAATTATTCTTGAGAACCCTTGGTAATGTATCTTGGAATAATATATATGAATGTACTGATGTAAATTTAGCCTATGATAGGTTTTGTTCGGTGTTCACAGACATTTGTGACTTGCATGCACCAATTGTAAAACACAATGTAAAGAAAACCGGACGTAAGAAGCCATGGATCACAAGAGCAATTAAGAAATCCATCAATAAGAAGCACAGATTGTATTCTAATGTCATCAATTCAGGTTTTAATATAAACGTTGTCAACAAGTATAAACGTTATAGGAATATTTTAACATCTATCCTCAGAAATGCCAAAAAGACGTATTATAGTAATCTGTTTTTGGAGAACAGGGGTAATGTTAAGAAAATGTGGGGAATAATCAATGATATTCTTAACAGGGGCAATGATAATGCCAAGGGTGGCCTACCTGATAAACTTATAATTTCCTCTGACAACTATGACAGCCAATATACCTCACCACAGGATATTGTGTCAGCTTTCAATGACTTTTTTGTTCATATCGGCCCAAAGTTAGCTGAAAAAATGGAAGGCTGCAACAAAAACTTTGGAGAATATCTCGATGCACCAAACGTTAACTCTTTCTACCTTTGTCCAACTACTCAAGATGAGGTTAAAAATATCATACATACTCTAGATGTTAAAAAGTCCTGTGGCTATGACAAACTCCCAGCTCGATTGCTAATCGACGCTGCTAATGTAATAGCTAAACCCTTACAGTACATCTTCAACCTTTCTTTTTCCTGTGGTGACGTCCCCAATGCCCTCAAAATTGCAAAAGTGAAACCATTATTTAAACAGGGATCAGAACAAATTCCTGGCAATTATCGGCCAATTTCAATCCTTCCAATTTTAAGCAAAGTTTTAGAAAGACTAGTCGACAACCGTTTACGATCATTCATCACACATAACACAATACTATATGAGCATCAATATGGTTTCCGAGAAAAATATAGTACAAAATTGTCTGTTATAAACTTAGTGAATCATCTTGTTAAACAGATAGACGAAGGGAGGGTTACCCTTGGCATTTTCATTGACTTCTCAAAGGCCTTTGATACCATCAATCACAATATTTTATTATCTAAACTTGCACATTATGGAATTCGAGGTTTACCCCTTTTGTGGTTTCGGGATTACCTCCGAAATCGACAGCAATATGTTTGTTCTAATGGTGTTAACTCTACCTATTCTCCAATAACATGCGGAGTCCCACAGGGTTCTGTCTTGGGACCAACACTATTTTTATTATATATCAATGACCTGCCACTTTCATCGTCATATTTTGATTTCAGATTGTTTGCAGACGATTCGAACCTTTTTCACACTTTTCCCATAAAGTTCAACAATATTGACCTGTCCATAGTAAACCACGAGTTTCATAATGTGACGGCTTGGTGTACTGCAAACAAGCTCACAATAAATGAGTCTAAAACAAAGTACATTCTTATGAGAAGTCGTAGGTTTTCACCCAGTGTCAGTGGAACTCTTTAAGTAAATAGGAATGCTATTGAGCAAGTTAATTATGCGTCGTTTGTTGGTATTGTCATTGATGAACATCTGCTTTGGAAGGAACACATTTGTCATGTAAATAATATTATAAGAAGAAAAATAGGCGCCATTTTCAAACTGAGGGAATTCGTACCGAAACATGTACTTACTTTTCTCTACACCACTTTCATCCAACCTCATATATCCTATGGGTTAGAAGCCTGGGGAAATACTTTTCATTCATATTTAGATTGTATTTTATTATCCCAGAAAATGGCTATGCGTGCTATTTCGCATAGCCATTTTCGGGAACATTCTTCTCCTCTTTTCAACCAGTTAGAAATTCTCGACGTTTTTAAGTTACACAAGTATTTAGTAGGGGTTTTTGTTTACGACTTAATACACAATAATTTACCACACTCTATAACCGATTATTGCACACTGTTGACTTATGAATACAATACACGACAGAAGGCTAAGGGCAATTTATGTATTCCTCCAGTGAAGACATCAGTTGGACAACAATCAATATCATATACAGGTGCAACTACATGGAACGACATCAAATACAATATCAGGAAGGAACCAACACGACATAGTTTCAAGCGGTCACTTAAAATAGATTTACTAAAAGAATATATAGCATAGTTGGCATTCTTTACCGAATTTTCTTCTCATCACTTTTAAAATGACTTGGATTGGGATGGGGGTTGGGGGGAGGGGCAAGTGCGTTTAGTAACACCCGTGAATGTTTAACCATTAACCATTAATGTAAGGGGTCAGACTTGATTAGCAAAGCTATTTTCTGACTCCTATTGCCTGTATAAATTGTGTATAAATATTTTCTTCCCAAGTGATCTGTAATTATTTCTTGTACAGGTAATAAAAATCAATCAATCAATCAATCAATCAATAATATATTAACTATATCCTTACCATCACGACTACTCGTGCCGCCACCACCATCACCACCACCTCCACAACAATCAAATAAATTGGGGCAACCAGCACCACCGTCATCTTTAAATTGGTGCAACCACCACCGCCATCATCATCATCTTCTAGATTGGTACAATCACCACCATCACCATCTTCTAGATTGGTGCAATCACCACCACCATCACCATCATCTTTTAGACTGGTGCAACCATCACCACCACCACCACCACCACCATTTTCTAGATTGGTGAAATCACCACCACCACCACCATCTTCTTCTAGATTGGTGCAACCAACACCATCGTCTAGATTGATGCAGCCACTACCACCAACACCATCATCACCATCTTCCAGATTGGTGCAACCACCACCACCATCACCATCTTGTAGATTGGTGCAATCACCATCACCACCACCACCACCACCACCACCACCACCATCATCATCTTCTAGATTGGTGCAATCACCACCACCACCATCACCATCTTCCACATTGGTGCAACCACCACCATCATCATCTTCTACATTGTGCAATCACCACCACCACCGCCTTCTAGATTGATGCAACCACCACCACCATCATCATCGTCTAAATTGGTGCAACCACCACCACCACTGCTATCATCGTCTAAATTGGTGCAACCATCACCACCACCATCATCTTCTTCTACATTGGTGCAACCACCTCCACCACCACCACCACCATCATCATCTTCTGCATTGGTGCAACCACCACCATCGTCATCTTCTAAATTGGTGCAACCACCACCACCACCACCATCATCGTATAAATTTGTGAAACCACCACCACCACCATCATCATCTTCTACATTGGTGCAACCACCACCACAACCACCACCATCATATTCTACATTGGTGCAACCACCACAACCACCATCATCTTCTAAATTGGTGCAACAACCACCACCACCACCAACAACAACAACAACAACAACAACAACAACAACATCATCATCATCTTCTAGATTGGTGAAAATAGCACCACCACCACCATCGTCTAGATTGGTGCAACCACCACAACCGTCATCTAGATTGGTGCAACCACCACCACCTCCACAACACAATTGTTATTAGTGCGTCCGTCGGCAACTATACAGTTGCCAGAAATGCCACCAAATTCACAATCTTCGGAATATCGCATGCAGCCGCATCAACAGCAGACACTGATTTCAACGGGGAGTCCATAACTCATCATCTCAATATATGTACGACGGTGCCAGAATTGACCAATTGCCGTCACACTCTGATCAGACATGTCCAACACAATCCATACTATTAACCGAATTCGGATCAAGTAGACAACAACCTCCACCATTGGAAAGACATCTTCTAGGAGATCTTCCTTCTCAATGATTGCATATAATTAATTCAATTAGATGAAGGTAGAATTACACTTGACATATTCTTTGACCTATCCAAAGCCTTTGATACCATCAACCGTGAAATTCTTCTTGCTAAAATGGCACATTATGAAATCAGAGGAATTCCCTTACAATGGCTTACTGACTACATAAACGACAGATCACAATACGTATGTGCAGATGGTATTAAATCATCTAGCCAAGGTATTGAATGTGGAGTACTACAGGGGTTGGTTCTACAAGTTTTGTTTACTTCCAGGGTTTTTTTTCAAAAATTTATCTTAAGTTTTGATTAGTTTAGTAACTTTCTGACGAAGATCCATACCCCTATGGCGTAAACTCTGATTGTATCAAAGTTCTCTTTATATCAATACGTATTATTATTATTATCATCTTATTTTCCATATATACAGCATATGAAATATGTGCATGTATATATGTGTCTGATTTCTTG
Organism: Glandiceps talaboti; assembly: GCF_964340395.1. Taxonomy (NCBI): domain Eukaryota; kingdom Metazoa; phylum Hemichordata; class Enteropneusta; family Spengelidae; genus Glandiceps; species Glandiceps talaboti. The sequence goes on along the minus strand of NC_135566.1, from coordinate 20,212,315 downwards.
TTATTCTGTTTGCTCCATAACTGGCAGTCAATGTTTATCGGAGATCGACAATACGCAAGGAGAAATTTAAATCCAATATACATTTGGGAGATAATCAATAGAAAAAAGTGATTATGCATATACAGAGTAAGTTGACGATTTGGTATATCAATCAAAGTTTATTTTGAAGGCTCGTATTTGTGTAAGAATGAATTACACGAGACTATCTTACACGAGAGTACAAACTATGTAATGGAAATTAGATCTAAACTTAGTTTGTCAAATTAGATTTGTGTAAGTAACAGATCTTTGGATTTGTTCTGATAATTTTAACACGACCCACTTCATCTATATATAAACTGACGACATTTAAGTGGCCATGTCTTGTGTCACACCTTGTTTTCAAGTCGATTAAAATCAAATCGAAGCGTAATCACATCATGACACATCTCTACTTTGCAAAATATCGAATTGGTTATATTTTCTCGCGTTTCGTATTAAATTATCGAAAAAGAGTACTAGTCTAGATTTATTTCGATTAAATGATGCCTATTTTATCTCGGTGACCTTTACTGAAGAAAGTATATGACACTCCTTTAACTTATTGATTGAGTTAGTCGCATAGAAATCTAATTAGCATTACATAGCTAACATTCAAAAGATCTGCTAAAGAAATGACGGATCCCAGTATTTATCAAACCGTACGTTTAGACATTGAAATTAGTTTCCATGTGAATCACGTAACCTCTTGAGCTGTTTATTTCGAGACACTACAATATGCAATTGTCCATTATTGGACTGTAGATTCCTTTGTTTCGTTTTGTTTTGTTGTAGTTTTTTAATATACATGTATTTGGAAAAATAATTCATAACTTTATTATAGAGAAGATATTATAACTTCCATGATGAGTGGGTGTATTTCAAAAAGTTTATCTTCCATTCTGAAACTGATATATTAATAAATGAGACAAACGAAAAACAAACTTGGAACAGTTTCATTTATACACTAATTGCCAGGAATTTACGTTAAACTAACTTCACTACCCTATTGTTCGCTGCCATTGTAATGATTTCCGAGTTGAAGTACACAAAATGAAAAACATTATTCTTGCTCTGAACTTAGCTTTTAATCATTTAAAAGTGAGTTTACATGTTAAACCACGAGAAGACTCGCATTCTCCGATCTTGCAACATTTTTCTCTTTGTTGTGCATTTTTTGACTAAGTTTACATCCTGCAGGCATAATTTGGAGTATCCGATCTTTTTAAAAACTGCGTCAAATATTCTCCTTCAAGCGCAACATTACGAATTTGCTTTAAATACGACATAGTAGACTAGTAACATTGTAAAGTGACAGCCTGTCTATAAAAGTTATAGATATATACATCTGTATTTACATCAGTAATGGAATCATAAACAAAGACGTCTTCTGTGAACAATTACTCCCACATACACAATGTCAATAAGTGAGTCGGTATATATAAGAAATGTGACCAATGTGTACAGTAAGTAAGATATTAACACAATAGTGTTATTTATAAGATGACCAAAATCGATACACATTCTCAAATAACCAAGGGTTGAATGAAAGGTCTTAACGTAAACATTCTGAAGGGTAATATTCACGTCAAAATGGCTTGCTTGATGACACGGTCTGATGAAAGGGTTTCTTCAATACAGTCAGAAAGTAAATGGTTGCAAAGAAAACAATCGATGAATAATGTAAATGATGACATGTCTGACCTTTAAGGAACAACGTCAATTGAAAAAGGTCATATACTTCTGGTTTTGTAAACTTATAAAGTGGAAGGATACTTAAAGTTAACCTGAGTTCTAAATAGACTCGACAAGGGTTCATAATGTATTTAAACTTTATGTACAGAAAATAAGAGCCACTGATTGAGTGCATTAACATACCATTGCAGTATTCACTTTTTGCTTGCCAAGCATCATAAACGTTATGTGTCAGGAACACATTTGCAAGATAAGTATTTGGTAATAGGTTTTTGCCAGTATTACCTGTGCCCCTCATACGAATTATTCTTTTGCTGTGGACTCATTTTCTATAGCTCTGCCAGACAACGTACTAATATTTTCACATATACATTTTAATCCTAATCCAAACTGGGTATTTAAAGTTAAATCGTCATCCGATACGCATATGCGGGTAGAGCGCTTTACTTGTTGGAACAAACACGATCTGTTGCGCCACGGCCATTGTGTAGGCGCTCTTTCCCATCTCAAGTTCCGACCACAATGTACACCATGCCAATTTCTGGTTGCCATGGGAATAAAGTTTTCACAAATGAATGTAACTAAGCCATATTCAACATGGATGGAGTCTGAACTTGGGGTGGGTGTATTCGCTGTGTTCGTATTTATATCATATTTCAGCACTAACAACTGTACTAGCTCAGATCACTAGACCACTTGATACCAGTACATGATGCCTTTCGAGCATCAGTGATTATTTTTGCAAAAACTGTTGCTTATTACTGAGCGCCTTTCGTCACAATCGCTAGGCAATATTTATCCGTGAATCCCATGTGAAATACATTTAGATACCACGTGACTGTACATATTTTCTATGGTGACGTGTGTGTACATCCACTTTTACCGTTTCAAACATTTTACCCAATTTGTGTTAAGTGAGTATATTCTGAATACATACTGTTCAAGTCTTAGGTTGTTCTGCTTATCCAGTACTTGACTTGTGTGAATATTTGCAAAGCAACAGATGTAGTCAGGTATCAGTAGTCATTGTAAAGTTGACAAGGACTGTCTTTTTATTAAAAATTGATAAAATTGTAGCCCTTTGGATTATAAAGTTGTTCAGTTTAAAACGCAGTCATATTTTCATGTTTATACACGAAAGTCTCATAGTCAAAAATAATGTTGTCATCCTCCCTGCTTGTCGTATTATTTGAATTCAATCCAATTATGTATGGATAAACAGTCTAAAAGCATTAGTATCAGTAAATTATGAATGACTTCTTGTAATACTGTTTTCTCTCTGGTAAGAAAACCCTGAAGAGCTTTTTGTCAGTTCACCTCTCATCGTATATGACGTCACCGACGAAAAACTCATTTCCATGGTAACGTAGATGTCACAGTATACATTCTTTGTATTGGGAATGTTGAAAGGGATGTTTTAAGTAAGGGCATTGCTCAACAACACCACTTCTGTCTTGGTCTTGAGACTAGTAGTACGCAACGCATCATGATGAACTTCACCGAAGAAGTGAACCTCACCGAAGAAGTTGTGTCGACAACTAACGACTCATTGGGTATTTATCATAACCAGTCTATCGTACCCAATGCCGTGTACATCAACCATACAAACGTCAGTCTGACGATTGAAAACTCTGGTGTTTCGGGACAGGGAAAACGATTTGAGATTCCGTTTTTAGTCGTTGTTTGCGTTCTTGGCTTTACAGGAAATATTGCTGTGTGTGCAGTTTACTCGTCAAAGATGAACAGAGCATTTAATGCTTCGAAGTACATCCTTAATCTGGCTGTTGGTAGGTGATGATTTTGATTATTGTAGGAAAGGGTGGGAAAGGAGATAACTTTTGATCTTAGAATTAGCAGAACGAGTAAATGAACGAATGAATGAATGAATGAATGAATGAATGAATGAATGAATGAATGAATGAATAATGAATGAATGAATGAACGAACGAACGAATAGCCCAACGAACAAACAAACTAACAAACGTTGATGTACTTTCAAAGTCTAATTTGATTTTTTATTTATTTATTCGTTTATTTCACCAGAAATTGTACAAAGGGTACATAACAGAAAAAAGAGGAGCAGGAAAAGCAAAGTTCGGACAAAATTACTTCTAGCTAATAATTACACTAATACTAAAAGAAAACAAAAAAAAGAAGAGCAAAATATTCCTGGTGAGGACCATGGATATAGTCCGCTAGGGACTAATCTAGTCCATAGTCCTAAGTTAATAGAAAATACAAATATATATACAGTTACAGTGTACACTTATCAAATGAAGTAAAGTGCGAACAATACACTATGCACTGAAAATGGAGGAAACAACAATGGAAGGCAGAAGACAGGAAAAAAAAGAATCAAATATGGAATGAACGTTGATGTACTTTCAAAGTCTAATGGCATGAACGTTGATGTAAATTGACGACAGGCATACTGTGTTCACAAGCAAACGTTAACGTGTGTAAAGTGTTACAGAAAAATGACATGTTTTCCGTTTTGACAATTAAAAGCCGTTTCTGCGATGCGTGATATCGAAACTTATGTTATTAGACCATCTCAATGCTAATAGCCAGGACGTTGATAATTCGTCTTATTTAACGTTATGGCTCTGTATCATAGATAGGATTTATTCGCCACGGCATATTTGTGGGTATGTAGGGAAGGGGAGGGAGGGTCCCGTGGTGTATAAATGCATGAGAGGCTTGTCAGAGTCATAATTGTACACTATTAGCTAATGAAAACAGATATGGTGGTTTTCCTTTTGCAGACCTAATTCTCATTATATTTTTCTTTTTCTTCCCAAATTTGATTTTAACAGGTGATTTATTAGCCTGCACGGTGGTAGTGTTCCACATCACAGAATTTTTCCCAGTGACGTGGCCGTACATATGGAAAGACTGGACATGCGCTCTTCATCGTTACATGCGTTTTGTCAGCTTTGACACGACGGTCCTAACACTGGTAGCTATATCAATCGACCGTTACATGGCGATTTGTCACCCTCTCACATTTAAGACGTCTTTGTCATCGACCAAAACAAAGATGGTATTAGTTACAATATGGATATTGTCTTTCATTGCCGCTGGTCCTGCCCTTATGAAATTCAGAGTGAGTGCATTTTCAATAAATACCATTCACTACATGTATAAAACTAATATGCATGCATACATACAAAACACTGTCTAGAGACGTAAACACATCGGAAAGCTACCTACCTAGGCCTGTCATGAAAAATGACACAAGTGATTAAATAATCGCTATAGCAGTACTAACACTAAGTGGAGTATTATTTTTCGGTCAGACATCAAACAATATACTGAAATGTGTTAAAATAAAGATAATTATACATTGGACAGGTTAATTAGAGGTTGGTTTTAGCCATAGGTAGTACAGTAACAAGTTGATGTCGAGATAGATTTGATTTTAGGGTGCGGACCAAGGAATCAATTTAATTAGATTTTTGCACCATAACTTGTGTACATCTAAACAGATATGTTTACTCACAGGTGATTCAATGTTGTTCACTGAGTATGGCATTAAATTTAACAAAAACAGTTTCGAAAATCGTTCCAGTTCCAGAATTAACTCCAATTCACCGAGCTATCCGCTACTAAGTGAAAACCATATGTAGGCGATACGACTGGGAAATATTAAGTGCAATAGAAATCATTGATCGCGGCTTTCCAGTTATTTCAAGGGTTTATTAGCCACTGGTATCACAGAGTTTAAGAAAACTAGGCTTCCAAGATGGCAATACGTCAATTTTTATTTACTGATTTCCAGTTGCTTGGTTAGTACGCTTGATCGATTGACCAATAAGTCATCCACGATAAATCGATCAAGTGAACTATTTAATTATTGATTGACATTACAAATATCGATAGATGAATTGACATCAATTAATATAAATATATTCTACAAGTTTATTGACATGGATGTTACTATAAGTAGATTTACGTATACTATATATGTTTCTATTACTAGGAAAGCCTACTTCATACTTCACAGTTCAAACTTTGTACTATTTTTGTGAAGTCTGAAGTATGACGTGTGAAGTCCCTAATAGGCTCTCTTACTGCCTTCGTTTTTCTACTCCCACTTCATCCCTCGTTTGTTAAGTTATTAAGATCAGAACACAATTTCTTTTTATGAATCGAAGCACAATCAAAACCAATATTTCCAAACGAAACAATTCCATTGCATAAATCGAGATATTTTCAGTCACTTTGTCCTCCGACCAGGTACAATCATTATATTCTGCAAAAAATAATTTTACAATATATGTTTTTTGTGAATATTCTTTAATTTGGTGGATCACGAAGGTCTTAAAACTATCAATAAAACCACCGTTTAACTTATTGAAATGTTACGTGTTTTAAAACTTGATAATTCTCGTATAGTTCCACTTTTACATGTGTACTCCTTGTACTATTCTAAACAATACTAAATTGTCTTTCTAGGCTGTTCTTGGACATGGGCGACTCTACGCTGGCAAATCTCCTTTCGCTTGCCGTCAGGTTCTTTCGACACCATTGGTTGAAGATATTATTGTCGTTTATCACACAATTCTGTTATTCTACGTACCAGTGATCGTTATATTTATCGCCTACATGTGCATCATATACCGAGTGTGGAAGAGCAACAAACTACGATCATCAAAAACGCCGAAATCCACATATAACAACTCACACTGGAAAACTGCGCGTATATTATTCGCAGTTTACCTGGTGTACGTGGTTTGTTATATACTTTATATTACCTATACTCTCGTAACGTCTCGTTTGGTTCGGTCAAAGGTCATCAACATACCACCCCTGGTCCTCAATCTCGGCCTCCTCCTGCCATACGCCAATAGTTTCATGAACCCCATTATCTACTCCCTCTCAAATCCCATTTTCCGCAGACAGTTCAGGAAAACTATCTGCTTTTGGTACAAAACTTCAAATAGCCAAATGTTAGGAGGTGGAAGAGCCGTCACCAAACTAGACACAATAACAGGAAACTCGACCACCGTCACTGCCTGTAGGTCCATTGATGATTCGATCACCCCTACTGGTATCACTAATATCGCCATGGAAAGATCTGAAGACGGAAACGAATTATACGATGTAGGTGTCCAGACTGATGAAATGTAATTTCACTTCATATTGTGTAACAAATATTCCCATTCCTTTATTTATTCATTTATTACCATAACAAAGTTGTATATCACCTATAAAAATGTCTATTAAAATTAACTTACTAATACTTAGTCGACTAAAAGATTCAATATAAGAAACAAACGATTGCAAAATATATTTAAATCCATACTAGCTGTGACTTGAACGATTTTGTTAAATAGAATGTCTCGTTTAGTACAATAACGTACTCGTAATATATATTGTACATCCTGAATAGTATTGCATCATGCGTACTTATGGATAAACGTACTTTTGTAGCTGTATACACAATAGATCAAATCAAATTGATTTTTTGGTCTGCACCCAAAACTCAGCGCCCTCGACAGAGATGAGATTTAATCCTGTTTCTGTACTGCCTCTGGCTAATATTGACTATCGATCTAATTATTAGTATTTTAACAATTTTCAGTGAATTTATTGTGGTTGTCTGATCGAAAAATAATATTCAAGTTACAACTAGTACAGTTATAACATGGTGGTAGATTCGATCAACACCAATTAAGCTTTCGCTCAAGATTTCAACTTAACACTAAACTTCTTACAGATAATATTGACCAGTAATTAACATATGCAATGTCTTTATTTTAAGTAAATGGCAAATTTCTAGTGAGCATAATTGGTTATTTGATTACAATATATGTCCTGTTTGCAGCTAGTGCAGGTTTAAGAAATATACGTTTCAAAAATTGAGGATACTGTTGCATCATACACTTATTTTGGTATTTCATTAACCTCTTCAGGCAATTTCAAAAATACTAGAGTGGCTTTGAAGAATAAAGCTTTGAGAGCTCTGTTTGCTTACACTAACGTACTGAATACACATAATGGTACAATTAAGGATTTAATACCATATATTGCCAATTGAAACTGGCCGTTATAAGAACATTAAAAGGAAACAGAGATTATGCACCTTGTGTAGTTCGAGTATTGGAGATGAATTTCACTGTGCATTACTGTGCAAAAATGATAGAGATAAGAGATGAATACTTGGACATTTTATTTAGTTTACAGTCGCAGTTACTTAAATTTGATAATCATTCTCTATTTAAGTACAATTTTTCATTTGTAGATGATACTCTAGCAAGTGTCACAGCTATGATATCTCAGTGATATACTTAATATTTTCAAGACATTGTAAACATCAGTGTTTATTTTGGTATATTTCCTGGCCAATGTCACTTCTTGTGTACACGGCTTGGTAAATAATAATAATAATAATAATATGTATGTATGTATGTATGTATGTATGTATGTCCGTTCGTCCGCCTGTCTGTCTGTCTGCATGCCAGCCCGCCCGTCCGTCCGTCCGTCCGTCTGCCTGTCTGTCTGTCTGTCTGTCTGTCTGTCTGCCTGCCTGTCTGTCTGTCTGTCTGTCTGTATGTCTGTCTGTATGTCTGTCTGTCTGTCTGCCTGTCTGTCTGCCTGCCTGCCTGTCTGTCTGTCTGTCTGTCTGTCTGTCTGTCTGTCTGTCTGTCTGGCTGGCTGGCTGGCTGGCTGGCTGGCTGGCTGTCAGTCGATCAGTCGGTCGGTCGGGCCTTGTCTCAATTATCTAAGTAATCGTGGTCTGTATTGGTATAGAATGTTTCATATACTGTATATGGATCATTTGCTAGTGATTCAATTTACCTTTTTACCATCAGAATATATTTGTACACAAAATGATTCACATTTCTTAGGATCACTTGGTGTTACAGCCAAGTAATAAATAGTAACACATACTTACCAATTCTGATCAAATACAGAACATCATTTTGTTTGAGTTTAATTAATTTAAACTCTAGACTTTCAATACCTACATTATGTCATCTTCGTGCATTAATTGCCAACAGCCACTAAGGTGGCAAAGAGGTATCATAACCTTTTACAACCCATTTCATGTTAGAGTTCACTGGCTCTCTTTAATACAGTCACACAGAAATTCGAAACCAATAAGAATCTGCATACAATTGCAATTTCTTGCTTAATCGTATAAATGAAACAAACCATTGACATGCACTGCAACTAGACACAGGCACCCAGGCATCAATGTTCTGACGTCAGCATTTGATGTCTGTGCTATGCATATGGCATGCGTTATAGTTTCCCTACATTTAATAAAATGTCAAAATAAACTGTTCTCATTCAATCTTGCTATCTTAAAGTGTAGCATGTGCAGTTTCTTATTGTTTCTGTGTGGTTGTATTAAACAGAGCCAGTGAACACAGACATGAAACTGGTTGTGATTGTTCTGCATAGTAATTGCAAGTTGTGATATGACTTTTTAGACCTGCTTATTAAGTGATCCCTGAACGAACAGAACAAATGTTTGTGTTCTTTCAGTTAGGTTAGATTTACAACAACTTTTATTAAATTAACTGCTTAAGGCAGACATATTGTCTAAATGAGTGACATATATTGATACCGTACTTTAATTTGACTAAATACTAATGTATTTAATGTATATAATGCCAATTAGATTAAAAGTGACGAGTTGAACTCATAGAATAAAATTAAAAGTAATTTAATGAGTAGTATATTTTTCCACCGAACCTTTGATCATATTATGGAATTTTTGTCCTCAGCTAATTGTTGTTGTTGTTGTTGTTGTTGTTGTTGTTGTTGGTGGTGGTGGTGGTGGTGGTGGGGTGGTATGTATGTATGTATGTATGTATGTATGTATGTATGTATGTATGTATATGTATGTATGTATGTATGTATATGTATGTATGTATGTATGTATGTATGTGTATGTACGTATGTATGTATGTATGTATGTATGTATGTATGTATGATGATTAGACGATAGACCCGAGTAGACATAGTCTATATGTAAGTAACGTTTCTGTATTTCCCTTATACTTATCAAACAAACAAACAAATACAACGCAAATATCTTATCTTATCCCCCTCTGTTTCTTAAACTAAAATAACACTTCGAGTCATTACGAATAGATTTGGTGGATTTGGTAAGTTGTATTCATAACGAATGTTATAGTTAAAAAACCATGTTCATTTTATTGGCCAGGAATGTGATATATGGTTCTAAAAATTGAATATCATGTATACACATGTGTATTTGTTGAAAAGAGGCAATACTGTAACATTTCTTGTATGGGATATACCTTTCAAGCGAACAGACGCCATTTCTCGCAATGTCGTATGCAAGATTTATTGAATTTACTTCCACCTTATAGATCGTCTCCGTATGTACTTTGTTACATTTGTCTGATTTAGCTGTGGAAGTGCTCCGTTGAGAAAACATCACGTGTTGTAAAAATAAGAATGGTGTGTTGATATTTGTAGTTAATTAACAGGATTATTAAAAGTGGAACAATCTGACTTTATACGGCGTCTTGTTTTCTGCTGTCAAATTTGCAGAGTGTGAGTACCAAGTGTGTAAGGTCTCTTCAACATTTTGACACTATAACACATCAGTAAATATACCGGAAGTATTATATACTTACATTAGACGCTTGACAAACGTAATGCGAACGCGTGAAGCAAACCCGGAAGTAAAGTGTAGTCATACATGTGTTTCAGGCGAAACATTGCATACGCTCTTGGAGATTTAGGGATGAATTTAGGTAAGGTAATTTCATACAATTGAGTTTCAAAATTCCCTGTGAAGAAAATCAGATATACAACCATTACTTGTTGCCCGTAAGAGGAACTATCTTATAATTTTTAGACTTGATCATTGATGAAATGTATCATCAACACAGACTCCGGGGTCGCAGAACAATGATGGATAGAACATGGATACCACATATGCAAAGAAGGTGAAAGTATATATTGCTATAATTGAAAAGATTCCACGGAGCGAACTCTGTACTACCTTGCAAACCAGGGATTTGAGAAAAGAATGCAATTTGAAATGCCGATAACTGTGATGGGAAAATATGTGTAAAAGCACAATGTCATAGCCATGCTTGAGAACATTTTGGACTACTTGAATAAATAACACTCAGTTTCATGATTAGTGGCAATGGTCCCTGTCATATTTATGGAATATTTTGAATATTCATTCAATGATTCAACAACTACTTTATACCCTGCATAATCATTTAGCTGAAGCTTGGAGCTATCAACTCATCAGACGGAAACAGCCAGACCCAGTTGTACGTACATCAACAAGCAATCAAGCCAGGTAAGGTATTGCCTTCTATAATATTGATATTGCATGCATTTATACATTCTATGATGCTATAACTGTAGTTGAATATGAGTAGTTTGTGTATAAATACAATACTATTAGGCAGAAGGCAGTGTATGTAATATTACCTGGTATATTAAGTCTTGTAGCATGATTACTAAAAACAGACTCAAATGAAGATGTCTGCTAGTTTTCTGACCCAACCTGATTATAGACCAATTTCTTCTAATTCTGTATTTACATGCAAATCTGTGAACTCGGACAAAATGCGACATTTTTAAATTTGAGGTTACACATTAAAAGTTTAATATGTCATCTTAAATTTATCTTTAAATGTAATATCTCCCACTCAAATTTAATGTTCATTTATAAAATATTGCCATATATTATCCCATTTAACTAAGTTAAGGAATTCGAAATCAACTCATCCAGGTTCCAACACTTAACCATTTTCATTCACATCGCAATATTGTGGTATAGACATACAATCATATAAGTATGTTTTGGAGTTAAAAATACATGCTTTCATTTGATATTTACCTATTCTGAAATTTAATGTTTCAGTGTTAAATATGTATGAAATATGCACTGACAACAGATAAAGAGATACATTTTTTGTCATTTTATAGGATAACGATAATCAGATTTGTAAAGTTGCCTGTGAAAGTGATACTATGTATATTTTACCCTGAAATATGTACTATCACTGCACAACTATAATATACTGGTATTATTTTAATTTATGTTTTTCATTATTCAGGCCACTATAGAGGGTATTATATCCATATGATGTTCATTGAAATCAATCAATCAGTCAATTGTTACTATACATATTGCTCATCAACACACACTAACAGAGAGTGTGTGATAGGGTGACAATTCATGAAAAGACTATTTGAAAAACTACAAGGTTCACAACTGAAGAGCATAAACAATTATACATTGTATACAAGCGACTTTTATCTGTTGCGTGGAGCTACCGGAGAGCACAACACATAGCAGTGTTTCTTAAAAATACCCGCGTTGAAGGTCAAGATAATTGTATTCCAGTGTCATTTTCAAGACGTTTTCTGTATGTGAGATAATGGAAGTATTGATTTCAATTACAAATCTGGAACAAAATAATTCCATCAAGTGAAACTCACAATCTATTTTATTATTCTTGTATCTATGAAAACTCTTTCCTTCATAGCCTAGGTAATCTTGGTTTGCTTTTTCTTCATATTTCTATACCCAAATTATGATCACTTAGCCTAAATTTCACCTAAGAAATTTCTACATTATGTGTAAAAGTCTTCAAACTTAAATGTATTCTTGAAAATCCTATTAAAGTACATAATTTGTTATCACTTCCATCTTTCCTTGTATCATCGAATATTTTTTTTCTCCAAGCATCCAACATATTTATTACACAATTTCTGCCTTACTTTCTTGTTTAACTGGTGGTAAGATTTAACTCCATCTGATTAAGTCAGGGTAAATGTGTGCATGTAGCTAATAATATGATTAACCATTAGCTTTCCTTTATTAGAAACTGACTAAAATTGACTATTTCCCTTGTCATGTGAATACTTTTAATTCTGCAGTGATGCGCCATACTTTACAGAGAATAGTGTAAATTTTAGTGATCAAAATAGATACATGGAGCAAATCATTAGAAATAAGGTAAATGACTACATACTACTACTCAATGTCCTGAGTCATCCACTCTATAAATCCACATCAGTTGACAGGTAAGGCTAAGGAATTAATACATTATAATTCTTTGAAAACAGTCTGTACCCCATCTCTTATTAAAACCAGTGAAATTAACTTAAGTGGAAGTGACAACCAAATTTTATTCTTGACATTTTGCAGAAACTTTAATACACATAAAAATACTGATTGACATATTTTGATATTTATTTCAGATCAGCTAAATTGGTACATTGGGCAGCAAATATTGTCACTTTTGCTTCCATCATGAACATCTAAGAGTAGTGCATGTAAGAGAAAGAACAAACAGTAAAGAGACAGAAATACAATCCAAATACTGAGGTCAATGATGGCCATCTCAATACTGACTGCAGACAACCTACCTGAGAGCCAATGTATCAACTGACATGTCAATGGATCATCAGAAATACCTGTACCACAACCTGTGCTGCTCGAGACATCTCACCAAAGTTTAAGGGCTTATTATTACTCACATTACTCACTAGAACCAAATCATACAGGCCTTTCCAAAGGACAACAATCAATCATTAAAATGGTCTACTAGGGATATCTTTGGAATTAACCCATTTAAATATGTTACCAACTTAACTGGATTTCATGAAGGCCAACCAAACCAAATGGTTTTTTTCACAGCCACATCCTCCGAAAAGAAATGTTCCATACTAAACCAATAAACATAAAGATTGATTGTATTTGTCTATGTGTGTGCATGTGCATGTGCATGTGCATATGTGTGTGTGTGTGTGTGTGTGTGTGTGTGTGTGAACTACCAAAATAACTTAATGAAGACTTTGAACAATTGTTTATTAAAAACGATGTAAAAATGGCTGACGAAAATCCTAATTTCAAGGTAGATGTATGATCTTTTTACATCTAAATTGATCGAATTGTAAATATAGTTTTAAAAAAACACAAAAATTAAATGAAAACTCATAAGAATGCACAGGAAGCCAAACCAAAAAAAGAACAAGAAAAAAAAGCAACTTAATAAATTAATGAATAAAATTAAAAATTAAAATACATTTGCATGATAATATGAAATTGAAACTAATAATCATGAATATCTGTATACATGTACATGTATATTTGTTCATGCATATACAGGCCTGTACACTATCGGAGCAATGCACACTGTTCTATATACTCCCTCAAAAGTATATAGAAACATAGTAATAAGTAATACATGTATACACACACCTGTATATACATGTGTAGGTATACAAATAAATGTATATAAGCATTCTTTCTCAAAAAATATTTTCATTTCCTCACGCATATTAAGTTTGTTTCTGCATGTTTATTTTATTTATTTATATATTTATTTTATTTATTTGCTTTTTTGTAATGGTTCCTTGTGATAAATGTTCAAGTATAAAAAATAACCAAAACAAACAAAATGGGGTTGTTGAACTTTAAATTCCCAACTGATTGGGTCATCAGTTGCTATGTTTAGTACGTTCAGTATTCATTTCCATTGGAACCCACCCCCTCCCTCCCCTCCCCCATTACATCCCTGTATCAATATAGTAATACCCTGCCAATGTAAACTTACTGAATTGATAGTCATGTGTTTCAGTAGATGTATTCAATCACAAATAAGATTATTTTCCATCTGTCAGGCCAACTGTACTGTGCAGTATAAATTGAAATGTCTTGTGATCATGTTTACGTATCATGTAACCCTAAATTCAAATTGCAACAAAGTTATATACAAGTTGTATAAAAATAACCTACATTGTCTCCCCATGAAAAACAGTATCCAAGGTAACATTTCTTCACGGTTCAGTCAGGGGGTCTATTTCTATTTTTGTACCCCAAATCAACATTGTCTAGCTTTAGGCCGGGTTGTACAGTGCAGTGGCATGCAGTGATTGCTGTGCCAAAATGCCTCTAAGCAGAGCTAGCTAGCTAGCTGGAGGTGCTGGAAGGTTCAGTGGATGAATAGGTACTGGTGGTAGCATATTAATGAGTACTATTTGATGAGTAGTTCTTTCCTTTTTTAAAAAAAAAAATTATATTTACATCTCTGTGAACATCTAAAAGGCACTTTTTCAGAAATAATACTTGAAAAGATTAACATAAAAAAGATGTCCGCTCAAACCAAGTCACCCTACACCAAACACTAAAAAACAGTAAGATCATCATTTCATGTCGCCCTAGTAGTAGTACGGACATAGCACGGATCGTTTCAATCATTGTGGTTCACTCGTATGCAAACATTATGAAATATTTGAAGCGTCATTTAGGTCTATTCGAAAGTACGGAATACTTTATTTTCGAGCCATGCCGCGAATTTCGAGCCATGCCACGAATTTCCCGCGGTATTTGCATGTACATTGTATGATGGTGTTGGTGAATCGGTTTATTTCAGAGACATGCATATCGATGTTTCACATTGACCACACTACGTAATAAACATGAACAATTTCCTTACGTGAAATAAACATTTAAACTGTTTCAACAATGGAGATATAACGTGAGATGTATGGATAAATGACTCATATGTTCGTCCTATTTCGAGGTCAAAATGGTGCCAGACTCTCAAAATTGTGGCCAGACTTTTAATAAAACTGAAGGTGTTTTTGGCAATAAATGACAGCTTGATTTTAGAGGGACGAATATAACTCTTTCGTTTTGGTTTGGGAAAAGAGCAGAACACATATTTCAATTTATGAAATGAAGTATATCTATGTGTTATTATGGTGAGAATGTTTTTATTTTCTTGCTCTACTGTTGTACACAAACTTTTGACGATCGTTTTAGTCATGTACATCCGAAGTGCCTACTTTTGTCCACCCCTATGTAGACAGTAGAACCACTGTGCAACTATGCGCAGAACTTTGCGTCTGTACTTACATATAACCATGTTTAACGTTGAGGGCGGGTTTTTGACTGTACGTCTTTACTGCGCAGGAAAAACAGTGTTCTAATCTAGCGAGCACGCACTAACAAGTTTGGTTTCGCACATCTTTGATTGTCTGAGACATGATTGATAAACTGGAACCAACTTAATATTGCTTTAATCTATACCTAACTTATTTAAAAGACAACGCAATACCTGGCGCTGTGTATTGAGCCTGGTATCCACAGAGAGTGGACAAGTTTCGGGACTGAAATAATATCAGTAATTGTGGGCTACAATCTGTATTTTGAGTCACTCTATTCTAGGGATATGGTTATGGGTTTTTAGAAGTATATCAACAGTACTTACTTACCTCGGATAGTCTAATTTTTGCCTTGGTCAGTATTACATTAGTAGAACTCTCCCTACCCACTCCCGATGCTTACGATGTCGTCTCAATGTTCAAAAAAAAAGCTGAAAAGTAGGTGACTTGCATCAATGCTGCCGTTAGGGCGGGGTTTTCATCGGTAATAAGTATATATTACATGATATATTATACTACTATTTTTACCCTGGTAAAACCACATGTCTGCCGAGCAGTTATTTTATTTTTCTGGAGCTATATTGTCACAATATGTGTATTTTATGTCCTAATGTGTTTTAGTATTTGTAAGTGGACTTTTGTGTGATTGTTGATTTGAAGTATGAGGGCCTCAATTGAAAGAAGCCGATCCTGCAACTCTCTGCGTTGTTTGTAACGCTTATTGAGTTTTACCCTGAATGAAGATATTTTATAATAATGTGTCTTAAGTCCACAGAAAGTATGTTACATATCAAAACACCATTCTTTTATTTACATTCCGTATGTCATTATGAACAAAATATATTATTTTATTTACATTCTATATGTTATTATTTTATTTACAAACACATATTTTATTTAAATGTAACGCCTCTAGTGAGAAAACGGTGCGAGGCACTGCATGAAGACTTAACGTTAGCAAATAAAGTAATAATGTACGACATAAACGTAACACGAGCCCTCATAACGCAAGTATTTGTGAGTGTAAATAAAATAAAAGCATTTGCAAATAAAATAATAGCATTGCTCATAACATACAGAATGAACATAAAATTATATATTTTGCTCATAACGACATAAAGAATATAAATACAATAATATTATTTTGCTATGTAACATACTTTCTGTGGACTTAAGACACCTGTGGTAATAGGCGTCTACTAGTGCTCTCATAGCAAGGCAATACGTGTATGATAGAGATAAATTAGCATATCTTGTTACTTCTCTGTTAATAGAATAAAAGGATGAAACTACCAACACGCATGCGCATTTGTCTCGTTAACTAATAATTTTTCACTGTACTGTATTTTGCCTCTTACTCAACATTATAGTAAAACCATCAGTGTCAAAATTGTCACTCGGGGACCCACACAATAGTTCGATATGCAACAGTGTTGCAACCATGCATGTTAGCACGTCAGTGTGTTGACGAGGGGACGGAGTACGAGTATAAAGCCATTGTTCAACTCAGTAAGATGTTTACTTCATGGAAAGGAAGGTGTACGTAGCATGAGCTGGGAAGATATATATTGGTCGATACATCGGGGTCAACGGATTCTAAGTGCCCAGGTGAGTCAGTGCGAAGATTAGGATTGACTCGCTCGCGACATTTACGAGACTTAGGTCAACATCGCCAGACATTATTCTCAATAACTTACCCAACTTTTCCCGTTTTACTCCTCTAAGACCCACTTCTCTTCTTACATCACAACTGAAAGTTAATTTTTTGACTACATTGTTGTCAGCAGCGATTTAATTGATATGAGATTCACGGATTCAATTCAGGCGATGTATTTGATGCGTGTTTGGGCTGTGGGTAAAAGTGGATAACCTTTGAACTTTTCATAACATCGTAACACGTTGGATTTGATGAGTGAGGGGTGAGTTTATCCTAGTTTTTTTTGCACTCTAGCTGACCATACATGTAAACTCGGTCTAAAGAAATCATGTTGACAGTCTGCCTGGGGTACTATACAGGCCCTCCTGAAGTTGTTAGATCAGAGAGAACTGTGGAAATGTGGAGAACTACGACAGTGAGGCCATCAGGCTGAACATCGAGCCCGTAAGGTAAGGTTTGACACGGAGCATGCCAGTTGCTAGAAAACAAGTCACAAAAAACGTAACAAAACAAGGATAAATTCAAATACTTGAGACCAAATACATATGCACGTCGATTGAATACGTACCAAAGTATTCAATATCCAAATTTGGTGGATTTCTCATCATCACAAGGGCCGAGCACAGGTGATAATTTACTGACAACTGTCGGACTTACAGTTGCTACACATCGACCATTTTGAATCTCACGATTCAGTTTACAGCTACAGCAGTATCATTGTTTTGCGGGTCGACAGGCCGTACTGCACAATAGTTACACTCAGTTTACAGGAGGCTGGCAGCAATTCCTGTAGTGGCTGTCATCGCATCATTACTTTTCAATTTGGCAAGCCGTTTTAGAATACAGGTTCTACCAGTCCCTGCCTGGCCAAGAATGATGACGTTATGCCCTTCACTGACGACACTTTCAATAGCCTCCATAGGGGCAATACATGAGTACACCCTTAAAAAAATCATGAGTAATGTTTTCACAAAACATGCGATAGTCACAGTGAGCATAAGAATCGTTACATTCAAAATGGCCGATGCGTAGCAACTGTATGTCCGATAGTTGTCAGTGAATCATCACCTGTGCTAGGCCCATGTAATGATGAGAAACCCATTAAAATTGAATATTAAATACTTTGGTACGTATGTAATCGATATGTATATGTATTTGGTTGTAAGTATTCGAATTTATGCTTAGTATTAGATATATTTTTCTAGCAACTGGCATGCTCTGTGCGGGGGGGGGTACCACTGGCCAGGTCTGGTAGGGGGGTGTAGCCAATGCTGTCAACCCCAGACCCCATTTTAGACAAATTTTGACCCAAAACCAATACCCAGTTTTAGACTGTTCAACTTTTTAGAAGACCCAATATTACACCAATGTTGGACGCACGGTTGAATGATGGATGCAATTCTGCGCATGCGCAGTTAACGTAACAATGTATCATTATTATTATTATTATTATTATTATTATTATTATTATTATTATTATTATTATTATTATTATTATATTCTTTATTTCAGGCCATTAAAAAACTCCCATACAACCACAAAAAAATAAAAATACTATAGAAAAAACCCCAACTAATTATACAATACAAGTCGGTAGTTTTTCCAGAAACTGGAGTAAAAATAATTGTATTATGTGGCGATATCTAACACCAAGCATATCAGGGGATGTGCATGCTATTTCAACCAGTGAATTAGCAGGGGCAAAATTCCCGAACTCGTCAAGAATTTATTAAGGAGCTCCTTCCAGGACCCCATTTTAGACGAAACAAAAACAAAATGTGAAATGTGGACCCACTTTAGACTCATTAGCTCTCAAAAGACAGTACCCATGTTAGACCAAAGAGCGAAAAACCCTACCCCAAAGGGCGGCACATATACGTATACCCAATAGGTGGGATTACCCCCCCCCCCCCCCCGAGGCTCTGTGTCAAACCTTCTCGCCCTTACAGGGCCCGGCTCGATGTTCAGCCTGACGGCCTCACTGTCGTAGTTCTCCATATTTACGTAGTTCTCTGTGATCTAATAACATCACTAGCGCCTCGTATCGGGTCGGATTTGGTGAACATTGGTCTGGGTCGGCTGACTTTTAAAAAAGAACAAACAAACAAACAAACAAACAAAATTAATTACATTTTTATCGTATAACGTAAATTGGCTATACCCTAAAAATGACACCAGTCCATGGTTTTCAATTTAATATATTCATTAGTTCGATTCCTGAAAAAATGGACCAAACCCAACTTGCCAGACTTCAACACCTGGAGCAAGAAGCTAAACAACTTGAAACAAAGCCAGGTGATCGACAACAATACACAGAGATAGTGAATCGGGAAGTTGAGAAATTTTATGATGGACTGGAAAACTCTACCATATTCACTGAAGGTGTCGATAAAGCATCGTCTGCAATATTGGCAAATCCTATAACAGAAGAGGGGTCGAGACTAGGTAGATACGTACGATTCACAAGCTTATCCTCAACTTTAGAACTGGGTCACTGTATAACGTATACACTGCACCGATGATGTAATTTTACATTCTAAACTTATTTAGACGCCAACCAATCAGAATAGACACAGTTGAATAGTGATGATAAAGTAAATTTAAACATTAACGAAGGCTTTCATTCATTTCTTTATAAATTATTGGGTAGTAATGAATATAATTTATTGGGTGCTAAGTAATATAGTAATTTCATAATGTTATCCTGAATTCTACCTGACAAGCCAATTAGAATTATGCGAATTACTGAACATATTCAACCTGTTTCATTCATTGGGATTAGACGAGAATGCTTTGTGATATAAAAAAAAAACTATTTTGTTTATGCGATGTGCTGTTCAATGGAAACTTGTCGATTTCCTTTCAAAATAGAGGATATATTGGAAACCTTTAGGAATTCTGCACTAAAATCTGGTTTGCAAGTTGCTCATCCTGGAAACCTTGCATATGTACCGGGTGGTGGATTGTATCCAGCCGCACTGGGAGATTATCTTACAGCAGTAACGAACAAATATGCAGGTATGCATTATAGTGTATGTGTCTGTGTTTGTCTATCTGTCTGGCTGTCTGTGTCTGTGTGTATGTGGCTGTGTGTGAGTGGTATGAATATATATATAAATGATTGATTGATTGATTGATTGATTGATTGATTGATTGATTGATTGATTGATTGATTGATTGATTGATTGATTGATTGATTGATTGATTGATTGAATTAATAAATAAATAAATGTGCAGCGAGGCAGACATGTATGTAAATATCTATCCGTGTTCCAAACCATACTATACTACTATATCTGCATCTATGTTATTGTTGGTTTATTGAAGAAATAATGTGGTTTGTATTTTTCACCATGTAAGGTGTATTTGCCGTAGCTCCAGATGTTGTGCGTCTGGAGAACATGTTAATTGATTGGGTTGCTGGCCTATTTGGTTATCCATCGGGGCATGCTGGTAACTTAACTTCTGGCGGTACGTCAGCTACACTCATTGCCATAGCAACAGCAAGAGACAGCATGCAAATCAAACCGAGTGATTATGAAAGGTAAGGAAATGCAATTAGCATATATATGCCTACTGAGAATCATCGTAAAATAATGAGAATGCTTGGCATCACCGTAAAACCACGTGTCGATCCTCTTTACGACAGGAGTGTAGAAAGTTTTACAAACGGTGCTATTTCTGTAAGAACAGAACACTAATAATTACTCTCCGGCTCAAGAGAAGGATTCGTGGCATCTTGAATATTCTCATCAGAGTTCGTTGACCCGTCATGTAGGGAAGGGTGTTTCGTGGAATTCACTGCGTGTGGAGGAGATTAAATTACTGACAGCTGACGTTCCTTTCTCGTCGTTATATCGAAATCGATAAACGAAAACTAACGACAATATACGAATGAAGTAGATTGAAATAAATTGATCATTGTACAGCTATTCTCGAATCAGATTGTGTATTAAAGTATGCTATCACGTACTGATATACGACAATAGTGTCACCATATCGTAGAGACGTATACAAGTTTATAGGTCCATAGACAACATACATGTCAATTCTAGTTCCTTCGCATATGTATTGTCGGCGTTTGTTTTCGATTTTGTTGTTCTGGGCGGGAACTGCTATGATGCAGTATCAGATATAGGGAAGGCGCTCACTCCTTTACCAACATCGAAAACAGACAATACACGGAGAAAAGAGAGGTAAACAAATCAAACGAGCATTATACCCACGTCAGATTTACTAAGACTGACTTAAACACACACGTGAAACTGGAAGAGCTCAGACTATTCGCTGTCTAGTTCAGTCCTAAATGAGTGGGCATCTCTCGCGCGACACGTTTTATCAATGACGAACGAAGTTTCTCATTTTTGCGAAAGAGAAATTTATATTTTGTTGATGAAAATACACATGCCAGTGAGTGTTTATATATATCTATATGCTTACTGCTATAATTTAATTTCAACGTATACTGTAAAATGCTCCATAACCAGTAGTTCGCCCAAATAGGTGATACTAGTATATGATGTCGTTACTTACATATGCATTGTTTATGATTTCATTTTGCAATGAAGGGCTGTGGTGTACGTTACACAAGTCACCCACAATTGTATTGCCAAATCCATGGCTGTGCTTGGCATGCGAAGTACAATTATGAGGCATATCCCTTTGAAAGATATGTCGACGACTATGGATGTCCAACAGTTGAAGGCAAGAGTCAATCAAGATAAAAAGGTAACCTTCTTTGTTTCTATGCCAGAAAATTATTGACGTGCAGTTGACAGTCAAAATTAATACTGTGTAGTTGAAAGTGGAAATTAATACAAATGTGCAGTTATTTTGGTGGGTTTTTTTGTATAGTTGTCTTGAGGTGAATATGACATATTCTTATGTTAGGTTTACATTTGTTAATGAGTTTAACATGTATCGATGTGAAATGTTCTGGTTATGGTATATTTTTATACCTTGTCAAATTATCAAAGGTCTCTTTCTAAGGTAATTTGTTTTTGCCAGGTTCAAAGCTATTAACGATTAGTTGTTTTTACTATGATTCGGAATAGCAGCTTCGATCACTAAAGACATTCATACAGATTCAGAGAGTCAGACAGACAGACAAACAAACAGACATACAGTTCACACAAGCGCAAACAAGTACACGCACGCACACACGCATGCAGAAGGACGGTCAGACAGACAGACAGACAGACAGACAGACATACATACATACATACATACATACATACATACATACATATTGCATACATACATACATACATACATACATACATACATACATACATATTGCATACATACATACATACATACATACATACATACATACATACATACATACATACATACATACATACATATATACATACATACATACATATACTTCACACAAGCACACCCAAGTACACACGCACACCACACACACACTCACTCACACACACACACACACACACACACACACACACACACACACACACACACACACACACAGAATGTAAAATACAATATTCCACGTTCACATTCGGTGATAGGAATCTTTGCCATCGATTTTCGAGGGCATTCACAGAAAGCTCATCAAGCTGATGTAAGCGTACAAATAGCGTCTATTGTATAATTCTGTGAACAGGACGGCTTGTTGCCTCTTTTAGTGGTAGCAAGTCTTGGTACAGGAATAACCGGATCTATCGACCCAATCCATCAAATTGCTGATGTGGCGGAAGAATACAATCTATGGCTTCATGTCGATGCCGCATATGGCGGATTCTTTGTTCTTGTGGATGACGTCAGACACCATTTTGAGGGCGTAGAAAGGAGTGATTCTATAGTGGTGGACCCACATAAAGGCATGTAACCCCCACCCCCACCTCCCTCACGTTATTCTTTTGTCAATTGCACTATAGATGAATGTTTTTGGAGGGAGTTCATATTTCAAATTTTGTACATTTCAGAGTATCTGACTGTACAGCTTTTGTGTGCATTGCTTGGTCAGAACTTTTTATCATAAAATTTACAAGTTTATGTTAAAACTCAAAGTTAAATAAAGATGATCGATTTTTCAGTACGCGCTCAAACTAAGGTGTAAGGAAGTCTTAAAATTACGATTGAAATCATTAGTAAAACTGTTGTCAGTCCCGGTGGTAAGTAGAATAATTAATTAAAGTGAATTTATCTTTTCCTTGATTCATTATATATATCAGTATAACTATATCATTAAATACCACACAGTCACTAATTTAGACTTAGCTAGCCTAGAATCCAGCCATGTGTGGGGATATATAGAGCCGAGAGCCAAAATTCGCCACTTGACTGGATTCCAGTAGTGGGTTTTCACCTAAACGTATATGAACGATATATGCAGACGAAAAACTATTAATATGCAAATATGAACGTAAGCATGAATAGATGACAACTGTCAATCAATATAAACCTCGTTAATCTATTGAAAATATTTAACGTCTTCGACCAAAGTCGACGTATGGAAATTAACATGACAAAGAGTAAGTACAAGTACGGGTACGATTTGGTTGCGCAACCGTGCTGCTCGACTACGTTCTGAGGAGAAGTCACCAGAGCTGGTTGAATTCCAAGTACATGTATAACTTTGTTTTACTACTTTTACGCTCCAGTTTCGCCTCTGACAAAAAAGATTGCCATAAAAGTGTCTTGTCAAACCATGGAACCAAAACAGAACGTAAATAGTACTTTTACCATTTTTTAGTTTCACGTTGAAAGTAGCCAGGCTAGACAACCTACGAATGCATGTAGAATGAGGATTACCGTCCGGTTTATTTGCCGCGAATATTTCGACTGTTTATTTTTATGCGCCATACTTTCTAATTATAAGGACAGTAAAATATTAGACGTTAGAGAAGTCTCTAAGCACCCTTCCCCATCATACATTTCTACTCTTTGTCTTGGTTCAGGATGATTTAACATGATACTTCAATATTTCAATTGACATCTCATTATAATTTGCTTGCTAGCGTCTAAGCAAAAACGTTGGGATGTTATCAAGTTGAGAGAACACCTGTTTTTAAAACCACCGGTCCCTGCAGTGTCTGAGCCAAACCGCGATTTTTGATTGGTGGAATCGAAAGATTTGCATATAGCATTACATATGGTTTCAATGACGTTAAATATCATCAATAGACTAATCAGTCTGCATTGTTGTTTAGGTCGTGTTCATTGACTGTTAACGTCCATATTTGCATATGAATATCTCATTAACGAGGGGATCCTAGTTGACCGTCGGTATACGTACTTAGGTGAAAACAGACTATTGAAACATTATATCACACCGTGTGACCATGTATAAATAATTCGATTGCCCGTCTTTGTTTGTGAAGGTGGCTACTTTTACTTCCGATTTGATCACTGACGTTGGAGAGAGATTACAAATCATTTCCTGTATATATGATATCAAACTTTTCGACATTCGAATAACAAACCTTTTGCACACTTCTTTAGATATAAGCAATTATTGAGGTAGAAATACGGACTTGGCCATGGAATAGCATACTAAGTTGTTAGAATACACATTTCTCATCCATTCTTTACCACACCAAATGGTCAATCAACTTTGTAAACGTATGAAGCTAAATCATAACTAGAAACAACTTGTCGTCTGGATTTGGGACTCCCAATCCTGTGTCACACAAGGCATTATAGAAATTTGATTTTTTTTTTCGAAATCCGACACCTTAGGTCTCTTTCTTCCATATGGTTCTGGTATATTATTGGTCTGTGATGGATATAAACTATTCCAGGCTAATTCTATCTCCAAAGTTGATATCCTACAAGACCTCAAAGAAAGTCCACAGTTGGAATATTCCCCCCGTGATCTATCATTTGAACTATCAAAGCATTCAAGGTAAAATATACCTTCGAGTCCAAGTTACAATTAAATCACGAAACCTGAAACAAAACGTCATTTGTCTAGACAAAAATCTTACTGACAGAGCTATTTTACCGTCTGGCTCAACAAAATCTAACTAACAGAGCTATTTTATCGTCTGGCACAACAAAATCTTACTAACAGAGGTATTTTATCGTCTGGCTCAGCAAAATTCTTACTGACGGTGCTACATTTAATTTTTTCGTCGGGCTCAGCAAAAATCTCTGGAAAGATTTTTGTTTAGCCAAAAGATGAAATCGGTGTTAGTAAGATGTTTGTTTATCCGGGCGACGTTTTGTTAAGGTTTTCGCGATTTTCATTTGATGTTTTGTACAAAGTTGACAATTTTCAGACATAAAACGCACATTTTGGGTTGTAGCTTACAGATGTAGGTAATATTTAAAATGTCTCCTGTATCGTTTGAACTTTGAATATGTTGAATTTAATTGACTTTTTTGGCACCAGAGTAGTTTTTCTGTGAATTGCCAAATTTTAAGTCATCAAATATACACAGCGAAGGTTATATAGGAAACTCATAACTGTAGTTACATACATATGCTACAACGTACCATGTTTAGTGATAGTGTGTTTTTCTAGGTGTACTTTCGGTCACATTATCATTCGATGGAAAACAAATGTTTTAGGTGTATCGATTTTCTCAAACGAATCAATGTAAACATTCTGTAATCATAAGAATGAATGAAGAATGAAGGAAGGGCCACAATTTCAGAACTCGGAAAAAATCATGCCCACTCACTCACTTATTTACTATGTTGATCTACAGAGGTCTGAGAATGTGGCTACCTTTGAAGTTATTCGGTGTTCGACTGTTTGCTAGTGCTCTTGAAGAGAAACTGCTTCTTGCGAGATACTTTCACCATAAAATATCAGGTAGGTGCCGAGTACTTAACTCCGTAAATTATCTTTTCCAAAATAACGTCTCGAGAGTTGGTTATTACTGACTAATACAGTAAACGAGGGCGTCCCACTGTCTCGACGGGATCGTTGAAAGAACTCACTTCACTTAATTACACCGTTACAAATTCAGTGACGTCAACGTTTATTGTACTATGAACAACACAAGGATTGAAGTATTTTCGAGACTTTTTCGAGGGCAAAAGTAACAGTGAAAAGTTAGAGGTAGTGGGCTTTCATTAAATCTATGAAGCGAGGTAGTCCCTTTAATTTATTTATGTTAAGCATTACTGTACAATGTTATATATTTTCGAACTAAAGTTTACTGAATGGAAATAGAACGTCGCTTTTTTTCAAGCTTCAGCAGAAAAGTCTATATTTTGATGATGTAGTTTTTACATTCCCGTTACAGCAATGGCAGGCTTTGTCTCTAAACCAGCACCAGTATTAAGCATTGTAGTATTCTATTACGACGCCAAAGATAAAGAGAAGACAGACAAATTCAACCGAGAGCTCCAGAAACGTATAATTGAAGATGGAAGAGTATATATGTCCTCGGTTAATGTCAGGGGTATTTATCATTTGAGAATTTGTGTCTTGAATTTCAGAACTCATCGTAAACACATAGATTTATGCCTTGAAATAATTGCAAAAAATGCTAAACTACTGAAAACTAAGTTTGCATGTATGTAAAGAAATCTGGTTAAAATATGACGTAGTGTTACCGACTTGTCTTTGGTGGAATAGCTAATTAACCAAAATCCAAGAGGTAATCTCATACGCACACAGTCTATCTCAGAGGTACGAGAATCTCAGGACACGTATTCTGTGGAAAAACTCACAAGGGACTCAAAACATTACTTTTGGTGAAGATGATGTATGATCAAACCAACAATAAGGGAGCTTTTGTATTATCTCCTTCACTTACAGAAGTCAAGACTAAATTGAATCAATTAGTACTCCGTAGTATTTCTACTACGACTCAGATCAGTATACCGTAAGTGAAAGATGTGTTGCTCTCCTGTTTCCCCATAAATCTCTTTTCGGTACGAGTTGGCCTCCGAGCATACATAAGCTTACAAAAGTCACATACATTCCAAACGTAGAAATGAACAAAAAGAAAGAATGGCCGAACACCAAGGACCAGGACCAGAAGCAGAACAAATGGTTTCGGAGGAAGAAGAACAGGCGATGTCTGTTGCCATAGGACCGAAGCGCCTTCCATGCAACTGTCATCGACAGGTCAGGGAGAAAACACGGACCGGGAGAAGAACGACGTTTAACTGTGCTGGTCGCAGGTTAGGAAATAACAAGAACATTCAACAACGACCAATTGGAACGGGAAAATAACATTGCAAATACGGATCAAGATTTTAGAGAAGCTATGGAGCAGTTAGAATTATTCAAGAACTATGGGAACATTTGTTGCATTGCAAACACAGACAGTTTATCAAGTAAGACGTATTTCATCATGTGTTCAGGAGATAGTTTATTGTTCTTTTCATTTAGGATATTGTCATTCTGTTTAATCGTTCTAGAGAGTATATTCAACCAAAGATCACGACATGAGAAATCCTTAAGTTTTCAAGTTTTCATATGTGTTTTTGAAGTTAAGATAACCAAGAGATGGTGGATGTGATATTTTAGGCCCAGACGATGGCCAGTGTTAAGTTAAAATGACCTAGGAGTGGTCGATTTGAAGTTTCTCATTGTCTTTTAATGGATGAATATATTCGCTAGTTGCACTGACAGGGAATTTGTATTTTAAATAATAGACAGTATCTATATGACAACATGCGTATCAGTAAAAAGATGTGGGCTTGTTAAACCATGGAGATATAAGGGACCCTCCATGGTTAAACGAATCGATCTTCAGTTACAATGACTTAAATTGGTTTATTCAAAGACAAGATTGTTTTGAACTCGAAAGAAAAAATTACGCCGATTTTTTTAGATAATAGACAGATTTGGATATGACACACTTTCGGCCAGCAATAAATTATTGCTCATGATTTAGGGGGACAACATTTGATCACTGTCATTCACAGAATTTATAGTCGATATGACCCAAGGAGTGGTCTAACTTTATAAGGAACTACAGGAATGCGCCATGATTTTATTTTTTAGGTTAAGGATGGTCAACTTAAGGTGTTTTATTGCCTTTTGTTTGGGAAGATATATTCAATAGTTACATTGACGTAGGGTGTTGATTCTGTGAATAGCCAGGAGATCAAGAGTTCTTTGTCTAGTTAATAGCGATACAATCAGTTGAAAGGCCGTTACAAATATAATTATCATTTCTGAGTTTATCGAGAAATGTTCAGATTTATTCGAGTTTTATCGATTCATCTGTATGGACGATATAGGAATGAGAAAGTCCAATATTAAAATAATTGGAGGGGGTTTTCGACAAAACATAATACTTGGGAGGAAGAAGGAAATCTGAATGAGAATACAAAAGAATACATTAGGAAAAAACCCAAAGCCACAGTAGCCTCGTTATTCTATTAATTGTACATCCCTTAGTTGATTAACGCCTTGAATAGAAGAATACTCTATTGTTTTTGACAAGTATGTGTGACTACCAAGTATGTAGTGAATGGATACGAGAGTGACTAACCAAGTATAATTGGTTGTATATATGTGTATGTATGTATGTATGTATGTATGTATGTATGTATGTATGTATGTATGTATGTGTATGTATGTATGTGTGTGTGTGTGTGTGTGTGTGTGTGTGTGTGTGTGTGTGTGTGTGTGTGTGTTTACAATAGAGCTGAAAACAATTTAATTCTTCATTTTAAGGTGCTATAGATAATGTCTGGTTGTATTCTCCATGGTCTTCTTTTATTAGGCTAAAAGTAGTTGGATACAATTTAATAGTGGCTCCACAGTCAGTTCGCCCTAGGGCTAAGGTTAGATTTTTTTAGATGAAGTTGCTTCTACTACGGCAACGTAACGAGACGTCCAAAAACCCAATAGCCGCGTCTAAACATGCAAGTGCCAAGAAGTTAGACTCGTCTAAAATAGGTTAGGGTATTAGATTAAAAGTGCTAGGTTAAAGTGTGAAGGGGCGTTCTCCATCGCATGCGCGCGATATATCGAAAAATGATGAGAAAATATATTTAAATATGACGGATTTGAGGATAAATACAAATACAGATAGTGATCAGTCAACTAAGGAAACGACATTTGGATCAGCTCTGTGATATGTTTGTTAAATGTAAAGGCACACAAACCTACGAGATTAGGTAAATTACATCTCATTGATGTATATAGTCGCGAAAACCTAGAGGACTAGGTAAATTACATTCTGATGATGTTGAGATAAATATTGAATTAAGTACGATTAACGACGACGATAGAGATAAAACGCAAGATGCGTCTAGAGATAAGGAAACTAGTGTTGATAATGAAAGCAAAATGAGGCCATTAATCCTTTGAAAAGGAAAAATTTGTTTTTTACTCGAGTTTTTATTTTATTTTTAGACGTATATATTTTTCATGTATATATTTGTATTTTGTTTGTATTGTTTCAGAGACGTCTGTTTTCATTACAATCAATTACACTTGAATTTCATTGTTATGGTGATGGTATAGTTAAGTGAGTTTTATTTTTTTAAGACATTCTTTTTATTTGAGTACTATTTTACGTTGTATGCTTGGTGGTGGTATAGAATAAGAAATTGGTTTTACTTTTTAGTATTTTATGCTTTTTACGCTTTTTATGACTTTTATATTTGTCTTTTTAGAGACAAGTTTACTGAGTGTCACATATGTTATTATTTTATTACCTGTTTTATAACTGCAAACCGGAACGTTTTGCTTGGAACAATAGGAGTGTCACATACATTCCAAAAGTAGAAATGAACTTGAGATATTTTGTACCTAGAAAGCATCTAATGCTAAAGGAAAACCAATATGGTATCGATTTAATAACTTCAATTGTCTTAAA
Source organism: Glandiceps talaboti (assembly GCF_964340395.1). NCBI lineage: Eukaryota > Metazoa > Hemichordata > Enteropneusta > Spengelidae > Glandiceps > Glandiceps talaboti. Next base: position 20,182,264 of record NC_135566.1, on the reverse strand, counting down.
CCAAGCACTTTAACAAAATAAATATACAGGTTTGAACACAAAGCAAGAAATTTAAATTAGATACAATGAAATATGAATAACAAAAGAAAACAACTGGATGAAACAATGGAGAAATGTATTATTAACAAAAACAGTGAGAATGTGAAATTGATCTCCGGTTGTATTTGTAAAGCCTTTTTTAACGTAAAATCAAGTCAAACTGATTCATGACAAAAGAAACTATTATATACAATATCAGAATGAGCGGCAGATTGTCTTAACGTCAATGGCGGGTTGATATCATACAAACTTATTACAAATTCAAAGGAGTAGAATTTGTATACATTGCTAGTCGGCAACACCTGTCATAAGAATATCTTAATAATAAAGTAGTTTAGATATATTTCTTAAGAATAACATTAATAGTAATAAGCGTCGGTACGCGGAGATGATAATCTGAATAACACGTCATTATATGCAAATATCAAGAACTTCAATCCAATCAACTGTCTGAAATGACTAGTGACGTGAAACTCGACATTTGAATAAGAATTGCAGTATGATTTTATTAATATGTTATACATTGAGAAACGCCCCTTTTCTAGGCTATATCGGTTGTAACTTTGAATGTTTCTGGAGTCCTCTTGACTGATGGGCCAGACGCAATCTGATTAAAATCTGATGTGGTGAAAGCGGCTAGATGTCCTTATTTACCTCTATTCATCGTGTTGTGACGTTTGTTTTGTTCGGAGTGATCGCCGCCTTCCCACGGCGATCACACACTGAAAATACAATTCGGAAACTTGATTGGTGAGCTCAAACATTCAGATAGACCCGTCAGTTTCTCCAGCCCGGGGAAGTGTCGGTGTTTTTTCCATTGGGCCGACAAAAAGTCACTGACCCCAGTGAATAATTAGTTTCATAGCATCTGATAGTAAGCTGTAGAGGGAAGAGCTTTGAGACTGGGATATGTCCACCTCTTGTGTGAGTGTGTGTGTGAATGGGGGGGGGGGAGGGGGTTCTCGGGGGTCTCCCCCGAGAAGCCCTGGAGGATTTTTACTTCTAAAGGCAATGTTTAGGCTATTCACATACACTTTCAGACAATAATTTACAAACTTTACAAGGCAGCTCTAACATGTAAAAAGCAACTACATAAGGTTGAAACATTTTTGAAATAAAGTTTCATAGCATCTTGACATGTACAGTAAGAGGTGGAGGAAAGAACTTTGATTTGAAACTGGAACATGTCTACCTGTTATGGTGGAGGGGGGTTCTAGAAGCCCTGGAGGATTTTTACTCTTAAAGCCAATTTTCAGGCTATTAACAGACACTTTCAGACAATCATTTGCAAGCTTTACAAGACAGCTCTAACAATTGTAAAAAGCAACTACACATGGTTGAAACATTCTTGAAATAAAGTTCCATAGCATCTTGACAGCAAGAGGTGGAGGGAAGAACTTTGATTTGAGGCTTGGACATGTCTACCTCTTATGACGGTCCTAGGGGGTGTCCCCTAGAAGCTTTTGATGTTTTTTTTACCAATTTTGGTGAATCCTATTGTTGGTTTAACGGATGAGTGGCCTCTGGGGTGATGGAGTCCAAGGGGGTCCCCCCCCCAGCAGATCTACATTTAGGTTATTCATAGCCTCTGAGATATATATTGCCAAGCTTCGAAAAGCTAAAGTAAATATAACTTTTTAAATAATTTTTCCATGTTATAAAAGTGGGCCTGTAACATTGGTATAGGGGCATTGATATTGCATGTATAGTAAAGTTACTGATGTGTTAGAGCACTTTAGGAGGTCATACCTAGTGTACACTAGAAACTTGAATTTGAGTTGTGGTGTCGATACATGTAGTGTCCGAAATGGGAACTATATTCATCCCTTCTGACAAATTCATACTGAAGAGACTAGAACAATTTAAGTTTAGTTCTTTTATAAACTATCTAATAGTATGAAGATTACGATAACAAAACCTTCAAGTTCACTTTTGCCCCAAAGTGCAAGATAAGACTGAAGCACTGATTGTGAAACAGCCAAACATTTACATGGCATGTTCTGTAACTAGTGTGGTAGTGTTGGGTGTCGTAGAGTTGAACGGTATAAGTATGGATAGTTCAGACGTTACACTCTAGCACTCACACTCTCATGCTCTCGTACGGGATCGTTCAGGTCCAAGTCGGGAATTAGTCACGACTGAGAAGATATTTCGGCTTGCCAGAATCACCTAACCGAGAGCTCGTCTCTCGTGAGCTCCTCTCCCGATTCTGGATGTTTTATTCTCATCTTAAGTATACTTCGAATACAATGGAATTTACACAACGACTATATAAATAGCAAGTCACACCCTAAGATCATGCCATCATAAAAGTTATTACGCACTTTTCTCTAACCAATCATGGGAATTTCAGTTACATCATGTTTGCCCAGATTCGTCTATTTCTGACCTATGGCCTACAATGCCGAAAAGTAGAATTTATTCCCATAATTCCGAAATACGATATTTTGGATCGTAACACCACCCCCCGTTTTCCTAAAGGAGCGACCCGCGACTTGAGAACTGGAGAAACATGACGAGTGGCATAGCCAAAACTTTCTTGTAAATTTGTTTTTGTGTTTTTCTTTTTATAACAACTAAGTAACACCGTTGCATAGATACAATATGTAATCAGGTAAAATCGTCTCAAGGAATGTTAAATACAGAGTATATAAATATATATGAGATAAATACATGTATACATAGAATAAATTACAATGTAAGCCAATTATGAAATCAAATAAGCGATTAAAAATAGCACTGTAATGTTGATATATATCTTGAATAAACATGAAAGTAAACATAGCACTTGAAGTAGTCTAATATAAATATTGATTATGGAATACCGTAATTGACAGTAGCGATCAGTCCTGTAAATATATATATAAAATATCAAGAGAACAAAATGTCACGAACACAAAAATCCAACAGATGACAGCGATAAGACGTGAAACATGATAAAAGTCTAAATGTTCGTCTCAAAATCATGCATCCAATATCCGTAAAATAAAAGTAAATACACAATCAAATTAAAATAATTGTAAATCATAAATGCAACGGAATGTTCTACAAAAGTATAGTAACATATAGCATTCCTGCAATTAGAATGCAAGTCCGTAGTCAAAAATCGTAGTCAAAATCGTAGTCCATATCCAAAATGAAATCCAAAATTCAATGTCAGCGAAGCAAGACCTAAAATAATGACCATGAGGGAGTATCGTCTTCAGGGGAGGCCGCAACACTACCAACAATAGCAGGGCGAATAAGGGGCGTGTCGGGGATGTCTGAATGAACATCGGCTACCACCACGCTGCTACTTGTATTCATAGCAAGCAAACTATCTTCGCAGAGCGGCTCTATAATAATTTCGCGCATATCTAAACAATCGCTATCAGCCTGTGTACCAAAGTCAGTTTGACACCCCTTAGAATTAGTCAAGAACAAAAGTTTTGCGTCTATAGGTACTTTAACTGGACAAAAACATTTCTTCCAAAATCTAAAACATTTAAAGCTACACTTATAACACAATACGACAATCAGTCCCAGTCCAACTACCGCAATAGCATTAAGTAGGATTTCGCTGGTTCCGCCGCTAACAACAGTGCCGGCTTCTGTCGTCAACACGGAGCCAACTGAATCCCACGGTATATTTTGTGCACGTATAGGACTGGCACTCAAAATCGCAAGAGTTATAGAAAGCTGTCTAACCCTAAAAAAATAAGTATATCACAGCTGAAATGGTTATAACGTTGAAGATGACACCTACATATCCTGGTATATCGAACCAATCAAACCAAGAATCACCCTTAACTAAGGTACTATCCACATAATTACTAAATTCATCCATGGGAGTTAAGTATATATCGGAATGGTTTCTCAATACCTGTGAAACCCTATTCAAATCCAATTTTAATCTATTATCCCTGAACAAAGACTTATTCCAACTTTCTGTGAACAACTTAACTTGAGGTAGCTGCATAGTTAGAGTGTCATTGAAAGTATAGTCAAACAGTGCCGTGTCAAATTCCTTGTTATACAACGTAGATAAAACAGGAACATTCAAAATATGTTCATAAGTAATCGTCTCATTAGGCTGGCAATTAGCATCTAATGACTCAAAATAATAATAAGTGGACATTAAAATGTGCGAGCGACTTATGTAAGGCTTGGTGAAAACAAATAGTAATCCCTTAAACTAACTTAAAATAAGTGAACCCGTTCTGAAGTCGTGCGAACTATTAAGTAGAGCGTCGTTTGCCTGTAATTACAACCGGATTATCGCGTAAAGATTTAATCGCTTCATCGTTCAAATAAGATTCCGGTATCCACGAATTGTCTGAACTTGGATACCCCTCCCATTTCACTAAATACTCCAAAATACCGTTTTTTTGGCGTCCGTGTAAAATCTTATCAATGCGATAATAGGTATCGTCCCCAGCAGGCTCGTTTTCTCCTGCTAAACTATCACTGTCATATTCAATAGGTACTCGTGAAGACGGCTTATTTCGCCTACGTCGATATCTATATCGATTATCGTTCGAGTTCCGAATCGAAGCGCTTACAGAAGCTGAGTCGCTATTTCGACTTTCTGTGCTATAAGTTTCTGTTGATGGTGACGTGAGCGCCTGCGAACGGCGAGGGGGAACGAAACCACCCGAATTTTGTGGTGATTCCGTGTCCGTGTCTGTGTCTGTGTCACCGAGATCGACATCCGGGGTACTACCTTCTAAGGACGTAGATCGGAGCGAACCCTTCTTTAGTCTGTTATGGTGTACTAATTTAGGATATAACTTTCCTGAATGAACGTAACGCAATCGATAATTGAGTGGCGGTATGAAATCAGCAATTCGATATGGACCCCTATAATATTTGTGAAACTTTCTAGCTCTCCCTGGTTTCACTGCTGGGTTATATAAATAAACTATATCCCCTATTGTGAATTCGTGTATAGTCGTTGTGTAAATTCCATTGTATTCGAAGTATACTTAAGATGAGAATAAAACATCCAGAATCGGGAGAGGAGCTCACGAGAGACGAGCTCTCGGTTAGGTGATTCTGGCAAGCCGAAATATCTTCTCAGTCGTGACTAATTCCCGACTTGGACCTGAACGATCCCGTACGAGAGCATGAGAGTGTTGGGTGTCGTAGAGTTGAACGGTATAAGTATGGATAGTTCAGACGTTACACTCTAGCACTCACACTCTCATGCTCTCGTACGGGATCGTTCAGGTCCAAGTCGGGAATTAGTCACGACTGAGAAGATATTTCGGCTTGCCAGAATCACCTAACCGAGAGCTCGTCTCTCGTGAGCTCCTCTCCCGATTCTGGATGTTTTATTCTCATCTTAAGTATACTTCGAATACAATGGAATTTACACAACGACTATATAAATAGCAAGATCATGCCATCATAAAAGTTATTACGCACTTTTCTCTAACCAATCATGGGAATTTCAGTTACATCATGTTTGCCCAGATTCGTCTATTTCTGACCTATGGCCTACAATGCCGAAAAGTAGAATTTATTCCCATAATTCCGAAATACGATATTTTGGATCGTAACACCAGCTAGGTAATGCATGTATTATATGTATAATTTTATGTATAGTTATGTTTGAACCCTTACAGGAAGTAATATTTAAACAATTTATGAAAGAAACAGAGACAAGAACAAATATATATGTACCACAGGCTAACGAAACTGACCGGTCCCTGACATGTGTTTGAAAATGTTTGTCATGATTTGATAAGTGTCTTGGTTGGAGAGGTACGAGCAGGTTGAACAGTATACTCGAATCTGTGCATCATTTCCCTGCCAAGACATTTTTTTTCTGTTAGCAGTCGTCCATCTTTTTTTTCATCACCCACTCATATCCGGATTTTTTTTTCAAGCAACTCCATTTGGCATCTTTTTTCCCCCGAAATCTTCCAAGCCCCCCCCCCCCAGGATATCAAATGGTCCACTCCTAACAACTTTGGTGTCTTTCTATTAGTCTATTAGTCTCGCGTGATGCGTGTTTGGGCTGTGCATGCTGTGGGTAAACGTGGATTATGTTGCAACACGCGATTAACCTTTGAACTTTTTCATGACATCGTAACAACACGTTGGATTTGATGAGTGAGGGGTGAGTTTATCCTAGTTTTTTTTGCACTATACCTGACCATGCATGTAAACTCGGTCTAAAGAAATCATGTTGACAGTCTGCCTGGGATACTATACGTACCAGGTATATGAGATGAAAGCTGATGCAAAACCATGGAAAAACGAACTGGTCAGTTTCCGAAACAGCATGCCATTATTCGAGTCCACAGACATTTGAACAATGGGTATTCAATGTTTGAACAGTTAAAGATTAGAGTTCTTTACACGTGTAGTCTCTGAATAGAGCTCTACTCTGTTGGTTGCATATTATGACCAGTGTCAAAATATTGAGTCGTTTACCCAAACTATTGTAGATGCATTTTGATACAAACACCAACGAAAATCTTACAACAGTGAATAGTATTGTAATAAGAAGCTATCCGTGACTACAGAATCTGTCTTCTCAGAGATTTTGAGATTTGAAGTCACAGATAGCCTCTAGTCACTACGAATACTATATGCTAAGGGAGCCGTCATTATTTATGGCCTGGGGGGGGGTCGGAGGAATTGTTCTGTAAAATATGGAAATTCGAGTGCCCCCCCCCAATCTTCCTCAAAAAAATCAATGACCCCCCCCCCTCCCTAACATCAGAAATTTGGATGACCCCCCCCCCCCCCATGTCCCCATATCATTTATACATGAAGTATATATACACTTGTATATCATTGCATACCATTACCAGAAAATGTGAATTTATCAAAGGTTCTAAATTTTAGTGATCTGAACTGATGAACTGATAAAAAATAAAAAAGAGAGATCAAGGTCAAGATTCATACATATGTTAAAAGTAAGTCAAATTCAAATGACACTAAATCACCTCATGAAGGTAATCATATTGTATACATGTGTGGTATATGAACTACAGGCATTCATCACTTGTACTATACATGTGGTGATAACAAGATATTGAGGAGATGTGCACTTGGTTAGTTACTGCAAAATATGTATTGAGATACTGAGTTACTTACAAAATGGTGACATGGTGGCCATTAATTTTAAAGTGTCATGTGTACTTATTGAAAGCATTCAACCAGGAACCAGCCCTCCTACCACTTCTTGTTACAACCACTGACTCTGTTGAGATTTGACTCACAATGTTACTTTAAATTTGTTCATGTTCACTGTCACTACATGTACCATCAAGTTCATGGATCACAACATCATCATCATCACTATTGTCATCTGTTTCACTTTCAGTTGATAAAGTAGCTTTTTTTAACATTGAGGTATCCACATTTGATTTCCTGAGACAGTCTGCCATGATTGCTTTGATTTTATCATCTTTCTTTCCTTTTTTACTTAGATGATGATCTTTGACTCTCAGTTGTGAAAGTTTTCCATTCAGGGAAATATATGCTTAAAATGTTATATTTATCACTTGTTATTTATAAAAGTTACATTTATGTATTTCTCATAATTTATATTCAGATGTTGTGTTCATATATAAAAAGAAATATGGTAAAGAGGTATTTACAGAAGTTTAAAGTGAATGATTTAAAAAAATGGAAAGCTGGGATGTATTGTTTTTACAGTACACTCAGGAGATTTCAAAAACAGACAGGGATTAACATTTTAGATACACTATAGTATTTGAGCTGGCAATCTTGGTACTCCAATTCAGTCAACTGCATATGTTTTGATGCAGTTAACTAGTTTCACTTAAACAGTGTAGACAAACACTTGTTTAGCATAAGTGTGCTGTATTGCCTCATCCATTTTTTCAAGGTATTTAAAAAGGCAAATCTTTCAGAAACTGATTCAATATCAACTGCTTCCCAGTATGGTAACAGCTATAAACATATGGTTAAATTTCCTATAGCTGTCTCATGCCATTTCATGCCATTACTCATTATTGTATCTTACACACGAGTTTCAGACATGTCTCCCTTTATTTTACTCCTTGTAAAACACTGACACTGTCTTGTGCTTTGTTTTTGAGCCTTATAACAATTTTAAACCATGTACCCTGTACATGTATACCACAGTTACCATGGTCTTGTCATAATACTAATATTAGCAACTAGACTCTTATACACAGCAAACAAAGTTGTCTATCACTTGGTACTTAATTTAATCTGTCGGCTATTAACCCTTTCAGTACTAAAAACTCTCCCGCCATTTTTTAAGGCAAAATTTCTTGTTAGTCTGCAAGTTTTTTTTCCATATATCAACTTGATTTTAGATTGAGAAATATTACTTCCTGATGATGTAGTATTACTACATTTACAAATCGATTATCCGTATTGTTTCATATTCTTCTCCAGTACAGAAAGGGTTAAGGGAATCCGCAATAGCAGTGTTTTCTCATTTCTGTGAGATCTTATGCCAGTACATGTACTGCAACAATTCTATCAGGCCAGATGACATCCTACAAAACTGTGATTCAGGGATTGCATTTTCTATATATTTAGACAATAATGCACACCCTGCCAGCCGATACTGGGCAAAAGCAACCTTTGCATGACATAATTGTGCGAGGCGACAGCCAAGTACATTACGGAGTGCAAAGTTTGCTTGAGTCCATTATGGATTGGCAGGGCGTGCATTATTGTTATTATTTTACAGTTTTGCCAATACCAGTGAATTTGCAGATGGTGAAAAGTAAAATTGAATTAAATTTACACAGGGTTTTGGTGCCGATGTATGTCATCTGCAATAATAGTGTACATTATCAGAAATAATGTTGAGGGATGACGTCACAAAATTCACTGGAATATAATTTTCAATAATCAGAAATTTTGACAATTTGTGTATTTTCTATACCATATTTTTCATTTATCAGAAATTTTGACAATAAAATTGTATTTGGTGTTACAGTTTACTCACCATTTTCGTGTACAGAAGTTTTGTGAACAAATTTTTGAGTAGCCCCCCCCCCTACCTTTCTCTCTCATTTTTGAGTAGCCCCCCCCCCTGGCCATCTCCAATTTTTAAGTGACCCCCCCCCCCCCAAATTCCTCCGACCCCCCCCCCCCCCGGCCATAAATAATGACGGTTCCCTAAGCAGTAATGGATGTGCCGAGTTTCGTAAATATACTCAATGTGCAGCCATGTTGCAAGTATTATCAACATCAACATCGTAAAAACTCCAGTTGTGATAGTTGCGCAACGCAGTGAAATCGTTGTCCTTAAATTCAACTATTGACAGAATTTTTAACGTCTTTTGACAATGGAAAATTTAACAAAGTCTTCGATATTTTAACTTGGCAGTGTTGATGTTTTTAGCGTATGACTCTCAGCCGAGTTGTATTCATAACCGGTGTAGTATGTAGTAGGCATCCATTCATTAGTCAGTCTCTCGATGTCTCATTTTTTCCGATGAAAGTGTCTATATTTTGTCAAAGAATTAATCACTGCTCTTGACGAACGTCTCGTCGTTGGCAAACTATTCCCTACCTGAAAGTCCGTGGTGTAATTTTACTGATCTCAACATATACGTTATATATAGCGAGGGCAGCTGTCGCAATTAGCAACTACATTCTGAAAACTGAATGAACATAACAGATGAGCATGAGCGCTGTAGCCCCATCACTTCATAAAATTAATGCGCGTTCAGCGTAAGTTTGAGAATATTTTAGTTTAAAATTGTCATTATAATAGAAAAAAAATAGTGGGTCTATATACATAATAAATAAATAATCTCCAGGTATTTCTCATCCGTGCGACGTCATCTCGGACTCATGATTCCCCTATGTCTGTATCCATCCACGCCGATACCGCCGACCTGAGGGGAATCATTCGTCCTCGATGACGTAGCACTCTTTCGGAATTCCGCGACCGGGAGATTATATATAAGTATTATATGTTATCTAAAACTTGTACGGTATTTCTGATCTTGCGAAGGGCATATTTCTTGTAAGCCTGTCAGTGAAAGATTTTGCAGCTGACAATGAACAGTGTATACTACATATCAGGAATGAAATATACACTGAGCTTGAGTCAAATTTAGGATCCTGACTGCAATCTTCATAACCATCAAGTTATATCAAATTAGATAATCTCAAGTTCAAACAATCCTTACTAACCAATCCTATCTCTTCATAATTGACCAATCATATGAAGGTCAATACCAAATTCGCGCCAATATGTATGGAATGTAGTAAAACCTATATAAACCCTCATTTCTGTGTGATCTGTAGGAGTTTTGTTAGATGTCAATAAAGTACGAGTAGCTGTTCTTATAGTGATGCGAGTCGTAGAGTTGAACGGTATAAGTATGGATAGATCAGACGTTACACTCTAGCACTCACACTCTCATACTCTCGTACGGGATCATTCAGGTCCAAGTCGGGAATTAGTCACGACTGAGAAGATATTTCGGCTTGCCAGAATCACCTATTCGAGTGCTTCTGGATGTTTAATTCTCATCTTTAAGTATACTTCCAATACAATGGAATTTTCACAACAACTAAATATAGAAAATCACGCCATAAGATCACGCCATCATAAAAGTTATTATATACTTTTCTCTAACCAATCATGTGAATTTCAGATACATCATGTTTGCCCAGATTCGTCATCGCCAGTCTATATCTGACCTATGGCCTACAATGCCGAAAAGTAGAATTTATTCCCATAATTCCGAAATACGATATTTTGGATCGTAACACCACCCCCCGTTTTCCTAAAGGAGCGACCCGCGACTTGAGAACTAGAGAAACATGACGAGTGGCATAGCCAAAACTTTCTTATAAATTGTTTTTTGTGTTTTTCTTTATATAACAACTAAGTAACACCGTTGCATAGATACATTATGTAATTGGTAATCAGGTAAAAACGTCTCAAGGAATGTTAAATACAGAGTATATAAATATATATGAGATAAATACATGTATACATAGAATAAATTACAATGTAAACCAATTATGAAATCAAATAAGTGATTAAAATAGCATAGTAACGTTGATATATATCTTGAATAAACATGAAAGTAAACATAGCACTTGATGTAGTCCAATATAAATATTGATTATGGAATACAGTAATTGACAGTAGTGATCAGTCCTGTAAATATATATGACAAAAATCTCAAGAAAACAAAATGTCACGAACTCAAAAAATCCTAACAGACTACAGCATAAGTCGTGAAACATGATAAAAGTCTAAATGTTCGTCTTAAAAGAATTCATTCAATACTCGTAAAACAAAAGTAAATACACATTAGATGAAAATAATTGTAAATCATATATGCAACTGAATGTCCTACAAAAGGTATAGTAAAATATAGCATTCCTGCAATTAGAATGCAAGTCAAGTCCGTAGTCAAAAATCGTAGTCAATATCCAAAATAAATCCAAAATTTAATGTCAACGAAGCAATACCTAAAATAATGACCAAGAGGCAGTATCTTTCCCAGGGGAGGCACTATCTCTTACAGGGGTGGCAGTAATGCTAGTAGGGTGAATAAGAGGAGTGTTAGGGATGTCTGAATGAACATCGGCTACCACTACGCTGCTATTTGTATTCACCGCAAGCAAACTATCTTCGCTGAGCGGCTCTATACTATAATTTCGCGCATATCCAAACAATCGCTATCAGCATGTTTACCAAAGTCAGTTTGACACCCTTTAGAATTAGTTAAGAATAAAAGTTTCGCGTCTAAAGGTAACTTAACTGGACAAAAACATTTCTTCCAAAATCTAAAACATTTAAAGCTACACTTATAACACAATACGACAATCAGTCCCAGTCCAACTACCGCAATAGCATTAAGTAGGATATCGCTGGTTCCGCCGTCAACAACAGTGCCGGATTCTGTCGTCAACACGGAGCCAACTGAATCCCACGGTATATTGTGTGCACGTATATGTCTGGTACTCAAAATCGCAAGAGTTATAGAAAGCTGTCTAACCCTAAGAAATAAGTATATCACAGCTGAAATGGTTATAACGTTGAAGATGACACTAACATATCCTGGAATATCGAACCAATCAAACCAAGAATCACCCTTAACTAAAGGTACTATCCACATAATTACTAAATTCATCCATGGGAGTTAAGTATATATCGGAATGGTTTCTCAATACCTGTGAAACCCTATTCAATTCCAATTTTAATCTATTATCCCTGAACAAAGACTTATTCCAACTTTCCGTGAACAACTTAACTTGAGGTAGTTGCATAGTTAGTGTGTCATTGAAAGTATAGTCAAACAGCGACGTGTCAAATTCCTTGTTATACAACGTAGATAAAACAGGAACATTTAAAATATGTTCATAAGTAATTGTCTTATTAGGCTGGCAATTAGCATCTAACGACTCAAAATAATAATAAGTGGACATTAAAACGCACCCACAAGGAATATGCAATATGCAAAACTTACATTTAGCCACCTGTTGAATCCCTTTGTCACATGAAATAAACCAACGCAAAGTATCCCCCTGAATAAGGACCCGGGAATTTTGTAACATAAGAGCTTGGGCCGAAACATTGGTATAAATAAGTATGCTGGGTTCACAACGATCTAATACTGCCTGTCGTTCCCTATTAAAAACTGCACCGCCAGTCTATATCTGACCTATGGCGGCCTACAATGCCGAAAAGTAGAATTTATTCCCATAATTCCGAAATACGATATTTTGGATCGTAACAATAGTACTTGGTTGTGTGTGGACATCATTCCTTTCCAGAACTCGTTTCTAAACAATCGACTTATCCCACACTACAACTGAATAACGTGGTTAGGCAATATATATACTGTATATAACATATATAATTATAACATATATATTATGTGTGTGTGTGTGTGTGTGTGTGTGTGTTTACAGAAGCATGGTCGTTTCGATTTATGTTATGTTCGCTCCGTCAGATAAGTGTACGTTGTAGGAGTATTTCTCCACAACGATATGTGATTTAGAGGTATATCTATTATACTACGGTTGTGGCTGGGTCAGCCTGGGGACTTTGATAAATAGTCTTTATAGCTACGTGACTTGTAGTGTTGGTTGACTGCAATACTCAGTGATTTGAGAATCCCGAATAAAGCTGAACAACACAACGTATGACAGCGGAGACTGAGATGTTGGCTATCTAAGATAGACCAAATTAAAATAATTGTAGTGACATTTTGATATAAGTTATTGGTTTGCTTCTTCTCACAGTAGGGTGACGTTTATGATGAAAACTTCCATGAACTTACAGTGTACATTTTGTGAACTTACAGTGTACATTTTGTGAACTTCCAGTGTTTATACTATTTTTGACAGAGTTATTATATCCTTACTACAAATTAAGGCGTGTCTCTATCACCCACTTGTGTAATCTACGTACCACATCGAACAACGATATAATAGTTTTAGTTTGTGTCTG